>NC_037689.1:4731677-4968209 GCF_003255815.1 Theropithecus gelada
CTGATCTTTGACAAACCTGAGAGAAACAAGAAATGGGGAAAGGATTCCCCATTTAATAAATGGTGCTCAGAAAACTGGCTAGCCATAAGTAGAAAGCTGAAACTGGATCCTTTCCTTACTCCTTATACGAAAATTAATTCAAGATGGATTAGAGACTTAAATGTTAGACCTAATACCATAAAAATCCTAGAAGACAACCTAGGTAGTATCATTCAGGACATAGGCATGGGCAAAGACTTCATGTCTAAAACACCAAAAGCAACGGCAACAAAAGCCAAAATTGACAAATGGGATCTAATTAAACTAAAGAGCTTCTGCACAGCAAAAGAAACTACCATCAGAGTGAACAGGCAACCTACAGAATGGGAGAACATTTTTGCAATCTACTTATCTGACAAAGGGCTAATATCCAGAACCTACAAAGAACTCAAACAAATTTACAAGAAAAAAACAAACAACCCCATCAAAAAGTGGGCAAAGGATATGAACAGACATTTCTCAAAAGAAGACATTCATACAGCCAACAGACACATGAAAAAATGCTCATCATCACTGGCCATCAGAGAAATGCAAATCAAAACCACAATGAGATACCATCTCACACCAGTTAGAATGGCGATCATTAAAAAGTCAGGAGACAACAGGTGCTGGAGAGGATGTGGAGAAATAGGAACACTTTTACACTGTTGGTGGGATTGTAAACTAGTTCAACCATTATGGAAAACAGTATGGCGATTCCTCAAGGATCTAGAACTAGATGTACCATATGACCCAGCCATCCCATTACTGGGGATATACCCAAAGGATTATAAATCATGCTGCTATAAAGACACATGCACACGTATGTTTATTGTGGCACTATTCACAATAGCAAAGACTTGAAATCAACCCAAATGTCCATCAGTGACAGACTGGATTAAGAAAATGTGGCACATATACACCATGGAATACTATGCAGCCATAAAAAAGGATGAGTTTGTGTCCTTTGTAGGGACATGGATGCAGCTGGAAACCATCATTCTCAGCAAACTATCACAAGAACAGAAAACCAAACACCGCATGTTCTCACTCATAGGTGGGAACTGAACAATGAGATCACTTGGACTCGGGAAGGGGAACATCACACACCGGGGCCTATCATGGGGAGGGGGGAGGGGGGAGGGATTGCATTGGGAGTTACACCTGATGTAAATGATGAGTTGATGGGTGCTGACGAGTTGATGGGTGCAGCACACCAACATGGCACAAGTATACATATGTAACAAACCTGCATGTTATGCACATGTACCCTAGAACTTAAAGTATAATAATAATAATAAATTAAAAAATGAAAAAAAAGTAATAAAAAATAATAATAATAAATATAAAGATACAGAAAAATCAAAAGCAAAGGGATAGAGAAAGATATACCATGCTAACACAAATTAAAGAAAGCTGGCTGCGGTAGCTGTATTAATTTTGGACAAAATAGACTTCAAAGCAAGGAAATTTTCAGCAATAAACAGTTGCATTATATGATATAACAATAAAAGAAATATAATGGTAAAGGGGAAATTCTCCAAGAAGACAAACAATCCTTAATGTGCATGCAATGAACAACAAACCAAAATATATGAAGTAAAAACTGATGAAACTGGAAGGTAAAAATATATGAATCCACTATTATAATTAGAGACTTCATCATCCCTTTATCAGTGATTGACAGATTCAGCAGGCAGAAAATCAGTAAGGACATAGTTGAACTGAACAGCACCATCAATTAACTGGATTGAATTGGCATTTCTAGAATACTTTATTCAACAACAGCAGATTACACATTCATCTCAAGCTCACATGGAGCATTTACCAAGATAGACCATATCCTTGGCCTTAAAACATACCTTAACAAATTTAAAATAATATAAATCATACCAAGTATGCTTTCAAATCAAATGAAATTAAACTAGAAGTCAATTACAGAAAGATAGCTGGGAAATCTCAAAGTAATTGGAGATCAAACAGCACACTTCTACAAACAATCTATTCCTGGTCAACAAGAGATTCTGACTTCCAGGACCTCATAGGCTCTCACTTTTCTACTGCTCTTCTCAGGAAAAGCCATCCTATTAAGTCTCTTCTCTCTCAATGGAAACAAGAGTATGGTGCTTAGCTCCCTGTCCCAGAATGTATGACTTATCCCCAGAGCTCTCCCTATGGCAGAAAAGACTCTAATCCACTTAGAAGCATTAAAGACATTTCCTATCAGTTTAAGGTGTAGAGAAAGGTGGGTCTCAAGTGTCCTGCCTGTGGTCTCTGAAATCCATACCTATATAAAGGATTGAAAGCATAATATCATAATATTGTGCTTAGGGTCACTGGACTTAAAACCTCCCAAATGTGGATTTGAATCCCTTGTCCATCAATGACTAGCTGTGTGACCTTAAGCAAGTCACCACCTCTCTGAGTCTCAGTGTCATCACCTGTAAAATGAGGATAATATTAGTACCTTCTTCATTGTGTTGCTGTGATAATTAAATGAGCTGATGCATCTAAAGGATTTAGCACAGTACCTGGAACATAGCAAGTGTCCTGTAAATGATACCTAATAGTAGATCCTATATACTGTATTCCCTGAACCTCCTATGGGCCTAGCCCTATGTTAGTGTTGCCATAGAGAAGGGAGACAAGAAAAAGAAGCATTATAAACCCTTCTCTCAAAGAGTTCAATATTTGGATAGAAAGTAAAAATATTTCATGTAAAACAGTCAGTGAACAGACTGGGACAGGGAATATCTAAGTGAGAAGGGCATGGGTCAGGGTTGGCAATTTAAGGAAGAACTTTCCAGAGAAGGAGCAATTGAAAGAACAGTAAAGATGTGAATAAATAAAGGGAAGTTGGAGAGGAGTATGTTATCTAAAGAGCACAAAAGAGCAAGGTTTATGGAGTTAAACTGGAATCTGAGTTTTCTAGGGGCTGGTGAGACTAGCCTGGAAGAAATGGACAGTGAGGCAGAAGAGCAGATTACAGCAGAACTAAAGCATGGAAAGTCATTGAAAGGCAGCTATAAAGACCTGGGATCATAAAGGTCCTAAACATTAGAATTCTGGAATCATTGAATCCTGGGTCATGGAGCCCAGGAACCATATAGCAAATGAATTCTAGAGCTCTAAAAACATGGAGCTTGAACCTTTTAGACCATCAGCGTCCAATATGACTTTTGTGATGACAGAAATGACCTAAAATTCTGTGCTATCTCATATAGTAGCCACTGGCAACATGTGGCTATTGAACACTTGAAATGTGGCTACTGCAAGTAAAGAATTAAATGTTTAAATTTTTCTTTAATTTTAGCTAGTTTATATTCAAATATAAGTAGCTACATGTGACTATTATTAGCTACCATATTAAACAGTGCAGTTCAATGCCTTGGAACCCATATTTTCACCTGAGAATCCTAGATTCACAGAGTCCTGCAGTCAGAGGGTCTTAAAACCATATAACACTTAGATTTTAATGCCTTGTGTAGAAAAAGCCTTTCAATCTCATAGACCTCAAGTCTTGTCCCATTCCCTTCATTTCATCCATATCCCACAGACTAAAAAGGCCATGAATGTGATCCTCAGTGACCTTCGAGCCAATGACTACTTCAACATCATATCCTTTTCTGACACAATTAATGTCTGGAAAGCTGGAGGCTCTATCCAGGCCACCATCCAGAATGTCCACAGTGCCAAGGACTACCTGCATTGCATGGAAGCTGATGGTTGTAAGTGTTAGATCTACCCACTCAAATGGGCAGGCTGTGGTGATATGGGAAATTCCTGAAATCCTCTCTTCATTTCCCCATCCTCCTCAACTCTCACAGTGCCTGAAATATCAAGACTACATTTCACACAAATGTGGTCCTTGGTCCTCTGTGTTCTCCCATCACCCTTTCCTTGTAGAAAGAGCACAGCTGATTCTCCATGTGTCTTAGGACACATTTCTTTTTGGCCTCAGTTTCCTCCTCTTTAAAGCAAACACTTGAAAGAATTTGCTAAACTTTCTTTAAATCAATAATCTAGATATTTATTTCCAAGCATTTGAGGAAGCTGCTGCCCTGATTCTAGCTTTTGAGCAATCATCTCTGACAACTACTGAATTCTCCTCTATCCACTGCCTCCTGTCAACTCTGTCCTTTCTTCCCCTGTAGCAAGAAGAAGGCGGGGGGGTGCTATCCTTGGGAACCTGCCAGTCTCGCTGGGGAATGAGACATCTCCCCCCTCGACCCTGCACCACCAAGGAAACAGACAAAGAACAGTGTGAGACAGAGAGTGATAAAAGCCAAGGACATGTGGGCCTCAATGTCAGATCTCAGCAAGTCTGGGTGGGAGTGGAGAAGTTGGGAAGGAGAAACAGTGGATACTGCCTGAGCAAAGATAAGGAGCTGCGAGCCTGGGAGGTTGGTAGGGTGCCCAGTTTGTCTGCAATGGGGGTAGAAGTGACCAGAGAAGATGGTCTCACAATCTATTCCCCAATTAGGGACCGACATCAACTCAGCTCTGCTGGCAGCTGCTTCAGTGCTGAACCATAGCAACCAGGAGCCTGGGAGGGGCCCCAGTGTGGGGAGGATCCCTCTTATCATCTTCCTGACAGATGGGGAGCCCACGGCTGGCGTGACGACCCCCAGTGTGATCCTCTCCAATGTCCGTCAGGCAGTAGGCCACAGGGTATCCCTTTTCACCTTGGCCTTTGGGAATGATGCTGACTTTACACTGCTGCGCCGCCTGTCCCTGGAAAACCGGGGAATAGCCCGGCGCATATATGAGGACACTGATGCGGCCTTACAGTTGGAGGGCCTCTATGAGGAGATCTCCATGCCTCTGCTGACAGATGTGCGTCTGAACTACCTGGGTGGCTTGGTTGGGGCCTCCCCTTGGGCCGTTTTCCCCAATTACTTTGGTGGCTCAGAGCTGGTGGTGGCAGGACAGGTACAGCCAGGCAAACAGGAACTGGGCATCCACCTGGCAGCCCGTGGCCCCAAGGATCAGCTTCTTGTGGCCCGCCACAGTGAAGGGGCCACCAACAACAGCCAGAAGACCTTTGGTTGCCCAGGGGAGCCAGCCCCCAATGTGGCCCACTTCATCCGCCGCCTCTGGGCCTATGTCACCATTGGAGAGCTGCTGGATGCACGCTTCCAAGCTCGTGACACCACCATTCGCCACCTGCTGGCTGCCAAAGTCCTCAACCTGTCCCTTGAATACAACTTTGTCACACCTCTGACTTCGCTGGTCATGGTGCAACCCAAGGAGGCCAGTGAGGAGACCAGGAGACAGACCTCCACCTCTGCTGGGCCAGACACCATAATGCCCTCATCCAGCAGCAGGCATGGCCTAGGGATAAGCACAGCTCAGCCAGCCTTGGTGCCCAAGGTCATTTCCCCCAAATCAAGGCCTGTGAAACCAAAGTTCTACTTATCCTCAACTACTACTGCCTCTACCAAGAAGATGCTAAGTTCCAAAGAGTTGGAGCCATTGGGAGACAGCCTTCATACCCTATCAACGCCTACATACCCAAAGGCCAAAACTCCAGCACAACAGGATTCTGGCACCTTGGCCCAGGCAACTCTCAGGACAAAACCTACCGTTCTTGTGCCCTCAAATTCTGGTACTCTGTTGCCTCTGAAGCTCAGCACTCTATCACACCAGAATCTTGATATATTACCCATGAACTCCAAGACACAAGTCTCACCTCTGAAACCTGGCATCCCAGCCTTGCCCAAAGCTGACACTGTGAAACATGTTACTCCACTGCATTGCAGACCTGGTGCTCCATCACACCCCCAACTTGGGGCACTCACATCACAGTCACCTAAAGGCCTGCCACAGTCAAGACCTGGAGTCTCTACACTTCAGGTTCCCAAGTACCCACCACACAGCAGACTTAGGGTTCCTGCTCCCAAGACCCGAAACAACATGCCACACCCCAGGCCTGGAATCCTCTTGTCCAAGACCCCTAAAGTCTCATTATCTCTTAAACCAAGTGCCCCACCACACCAAATTTCCACAAGCATATCAATTTCCAAGCCTGAGACCCCAAATCCCCATATGCCCCAAACCCCACTACCTCCTAGACCTGACAGACCAAGGCCCCCACTTCCTGAGAGCCTAAGCACATTTCCAAATACAATCTCAAGTTCCACAGGTCCCAGCAGTACCACAACCACCTCTGTCCTTGGAGAACCCCTCCCCAAGCCTTTTACTCCCACTCTGCCCCCTGGAAGGTTCTGGCATCAGCATGATCTGCTCCCGGGTCCCCAGAGGACCAGACAAGTTCTGGGACCATCTAGGCCAGGAGTTCCAACAATGAGCCTACTCAACAGCTCCAGGCCTACACCAGAAGGCAGCCCTCCAAACCTGCCAATCTTGCTGCCTTCTAGCATCCTCCCTGAGGCCATCAGTCTGCTCCTTCTCCCCGAGGAGCTACAGCTGCTGTCTGAATCAATGGTGGAATCCAAGTTCGTGGAGTCCTTGAACCCACCAGTTTTCTATACCCTCCTCACTCCTGATGAAGATGGTGAGTGCCATGGGTGAGGGGTCGAGCCATGAGGGTGAGCTATGAATGGACAGTACTAGGAGCTGGGAATCTACAAGGCTTATGTAGACTCCAGTGATGGGACAGCTGCTTCCTTGCTTGATTGCTTGCTTGCTTTGGGACTTTGGACCAGTTACTTAACTTATCTGGGCCTCAGTATACATGCACGGAATTAGAGGCCTTGGGAGAGGAGGAGTGTTGAGGCTGGGAAGGCTGAACAGAAACAAATTGGCCAAGGGTTAGCTTTGACATTTGCTTTGTTCGACAAGAGAATTGTTGATGCTTCCCAAGCAGGGGAGGGATGCATCATTGGACAAGGCGGGTCTTATTGGTTTTTCTGTGCTCTGTGAATAGTCCTGCTTAATGACAGGGGTAGAAGAATTGGGGAAGATAATTAAAATTATCTTTAATTTCCAAAAAAACTATGAAATAATAAGTTAACATTTGTCAGCTCTTCCTATGCACAAGTACTGCTCTGCATATTGTACTTGTCCCTCATTTAATCCTCACAAGAAACTGTTGACATCTTCATTTTACACGTGAGGAGAATGAAGCACAGAGAGGTAAAATAAATTTCTCAATGTCACACAGCTAGTCAGAGAGTTGAACTCATACAATCTGGTCACAGAATGAATGTGATTCACCACTCCAGTACCCTGCCTTCCTAAGAGAAGGAGTGACATTTCCTAGGTGACCTTATAGGGCAGGATTAGAACACATTGAGGGTGCCTAAATCACAGGGATGCAAATTTGGGTATGACATCCCTCTCTCCTCAGACACCCCTCCAATATCCTATCCACCCTGAGTTATTGACAATGCTACCTCTAATATATTTACCAAATCCATCCACTTCCCACCACCCCAAATGTCACTGTGCTACAGCAAACCACCATTGTGTCTCACCTAGAAAACTGTTCCAGCCTCCTCACTGGTTTCCCTGCTTCTTCTCCTGTCCTGCTACAGGCCAATCTCTCCCAGCAGCCAAAGGGATCCTTTAAAGACACAAATCATGTCATGCCCTTTCCCTACTTAAAATCCCTCAAGGGTTTCCCATCATACTTAGAATGAAGTTAAAAGTCCTCTTCATGGCCAACAGGCTCTGCGTGATCTGCTGCCTACCCCCCTTCCTCTATGACCTCACCCTCTCCCACCCATTCTCTGAACTCCAGCCCCACTGGTCTCTACTTTGCTCCTCCAATGAACACCCTACCCCATCTTCACCCAGGGACTTTTTTCAAGCTACTCTCTCTGCTTCATAATCACCTGACCAGCTTTGTCCTACCCCTTCCTGCTGCCCTCATCCCTTCCATTACCCTTCAAACTCCAGCTCATGCCTTAGATCTCAGCTCAGATCTCCTTACCCACCCTCCCCCAAGCAGGCTACTTCAGGTCTCTGTTTAACTCCTTCGGTCACCCCATTATTTTTTTCTAATAACATTTATCACCATTTGTGATAAATTATGATTTCATTCATGTCTGCCACCCCCTACTAAATTATGAGCTTCACCAGGTCAGAAACTATGTCTCTAGTTTTCACCACCATATACCTGATACCTAAACAATGCCTGAATGAATGAATGGACAAATGAATGTACAAATTCTATAAGGAAGAACTTTGAACATATCTGAGCTTGAAAGATTAAGAGGCTGTGGAGAGCATAAGGTCCCAGTCCTGGAGATGGGCAGGTCAGCCTGCAGAGCCAGTGAGGGCTCTCCTTGTCAGAGGATTGTGAGCTTTTGCCCTGGGAATTTGAAGAGTTTTCTTATTTCTTTTGTGCTTGGCAGGAAGTCCAAACTGGGATGGCAATTCTGAGGAGATCCTGGGAGGAGCTGGAGGCAGCATGGAATCTCAAGGAAGTTCTGTGGGGTTAGCAAAAGGTGAGCAAGGAGCTCCCCTGACAAAGATCCCCTGGGCCTTCATTTCCATTCCATTAGAATTCTTATTGACATTGTGGGAGCCCAGAGGGAGGTAATGTATTAGTTTTCTATTGTTGTGTAACATTTACCACAAATTTAGTGGCTTAAAACAACACCAATTAATAATCTCACAGTTCTGTAAGTCAGTAGTCTAGAAATAGCTTAGTTAGATTCTCTGCTCAGGGTCTCACAAGACTGAAATCATGGTGTCTGTCACACTGAGCTCTCATCCTCTTCCACACTCATTCACTTTGTTAGCAGAATTTAGTTATTTGTGTTGCTGGGACTGAGGTCCCTGTTTACTTGCTGGCTGTTGGCTGGAGGATCACTGTCAGCTGCTAGAGGTTACCTGGGGCCACTCTCAGTACCTAAAAATCTCCTGCATTCCTTGCCATGTAGTCCCCCTCCATCTTCAAAGGCAGCCATGGAGCATTCCCCTAATGCCAAACCCTTCTCACATTTTAAATTTCTCTGACACCTCTGTCTCTGACCTCTAGATGCAAATTTTAAGGGCTTACATGATTAGGTCAGGCCCACCTGGATAATATACTCTTCATAAGGTCAATAGGGTCACATGAAATAACCTATTTCTGGGAGGATATTTCATGATATTCACAGCTCTGGGGATTTTATGGAGTGTGCACACCAAGGGATCCTGGGGGCCATCTTAGAATTCTATCTACCACAGGCAGAGAGCAAGAGAAAATAGCATTTGGGCTGGCCTTGAAGGATAACTAGAAATTCATCCTTGGTAGTTAAGGGAAAGGAAAACATTCCAGGTGGCCGGAAAAACAGGAGTAAAGGGTCCCTAGGAAGAGAAGGTAGGACACTCATAACAATAGTTTGGTTGGGCTAGAGCCTAAAGACTGGAGAGCTAGGCAGGGACTAGATTTCAGAAAAGCCTTAAATGCTGAACACAGGAATTTGGCCTTTATCTGGGAGGAGGTCCCAGAATTCCTAGGGATGTGATAGATTAGTCCCTTCCCAACACAGTCTCTCTCTCCTTTGCAGGCACATTGCCTAGCATCTTCACCTTCTCCTCCTCAGGTAAGCCAGTCACCCCCATGGCTTCCCTCTTTGAGTACAGGGCAGCTTGTGCACTGGGACTGGGGCTGGGGAAATAGACATAACCTCTTCCCTTTCCCTACTCTCTCTTCCCCTCTCCCTTCCATTTATTCCTTTAACTTTAGACTTGTATCTTCTGCCTTGCAGTGGACGGGGACCCCCACTTTGTGATCCAAATCCCACACTCAGAAGAGAAGATCTGCTTCACACTGAATGGGCACCCTGGGGACTTGCTGCAGCTCATAGAGGACCCAAAGGCCGGTACGAGCCCTAAGAACTCCATCCCCATACACCACAGCTGGATATATCCATGTCAATAACCCTAGACATTTGTGGGCTAATACCCCAGACACATAGCAATGCACCTCACTAACACATGGTAACACACAAGAACACACCAAGACACACACGAAAACACACGTGAATACACTCAAACACCAAGATACTCACAGATAAACACACAAAAGGGCATAGAGTAAACTCACACAAATATGATGGAACTTCAAAAAGTTTGTGGTAAAATGGAATTAAACGATAAAAAATTAAAAACATAAACATTATTTCTCAACATAAGCTCCATCAAATACAAGATAAGCAAGGATAGCAGTCATTTAGTCCATCCATAAAGAACTGAGGGTCCTGGGAATTTAACCATGTTAATGTAGTATTTTATACATTATTTAAAAATGAAGAAAACTGGGTGCCCTTTAAAGATTGTTTAAGATCAGGAACCAAAAATAAGTCAGAAGGAGCCAAATCAGGACTGTAAGGTTGATGCCTAATGATTTCCCATCAAAACTCTTGAAAAATTGCCCTTGTTTGATGAGAGAAATGAGCAGAAGCATTGTCATGGTGGAGAAGAATTCTCTGGTGAGGCTTTCCCAGGCATTTTTCTACTAAAGTTTTGGCTAACTTTCTCAAAACATTCTCATAATAAGCAGATATTATCATGCTTTGGCCCTCCAGAATGTCAACTAGCAAAATGTCTTCAGCATCTCCAAAAACCAGTTGCCATGACCTTTGCTCTTGACAAGTCTGCTTTTGCTTTGACTGAAACACTTCTACCTCTTGGTAGCCATTGCTTTGATTGTGCTTTTGTCTTCAGGATCATACCAATCATACCTATAAAGCCACGTTTCATCTTCTGTTATACTTCTTTAAGGGAATGCTTTAGGATCTTGATCCCACTTGTTTAAAGTTTTCATTGAAAGCTCTGCTCTTGTCTGCAGGTGATCTGGGTGCATCTGGTGATGGTTGTGGCACCTGTCGAGTTGAAAGTTTACTCAACTTTAATTTTTCAGTCAGAATTGTGTAAGCTGAACCAACTGAGATGTCTATGGTGTTGGCTATTGTTTCCACTGTTAATTGCCAGTTCTCTTCAATTAGAGCATGAACAAGATGAATTTTTCCTTGGAAATTGATGTAGATGGTCTGCCGCTGCAGGCTTCTTCATCTTCAACATTGTCTCATCCCTTCTTAAAACGAGTTATCCATTTGTAAAGTGCTGCTTTCTTTAGGACATTGTCCTTATAAACTTTTCATAAAACACCAATAATTTTACCATTCTTGCACCCAAGCTTCACCATAAATTGTTCTTCCTTCAATTTTAGCAGAGTTCATGCTGCTCTGATAGGCGCTCTTTTCAAACTGATGTCTTGTCCTTCTCAATGCTTCAAACTAGATCTGGTTCATCTGTGTTGTAACAAATTAGTTTATTCTGGTGCAAAAAATTTTGAAATCCATGCATAGTTTTTCATAAAATGCATTTTCCATGAACTTTTTGAAGACTCCTCATACACACTGTGGTGTGCATATTTTGACACTCCTTCCACCCACAAATATGCAAATATGCACCTAGACACATGGTGACACACAGTACATGCCCAGATATACACAATGGCATGCACATCAACACACTTGGGCATACAAGCACTGAATACCCCCGGGTTAATCCCAATTTCCAGGAATTCAACACATAACAGGCAGCAAACACACTCTGTTACTTTAGTTATATGAAAAACACTGATGCATAGAAATACCCACCAAGTCAAACAATGACACAAATCCAGATGCACACACACTGACACTCCAGATACACATCAGTACACACCAACACATAACCAGGTACACACAACATACACTATTGCACAAAGACATATAACACCAACATATCCAGAGGCACATACATAAATGTACAACCAAATATATGCACTCTAACATACCACCTTCTCCAAACATGCAGATGTACTGATATGCCCAGAGTTACTCATATGAACATAACCAAACACACACATTACACACTCAGAGGCAAACACACATATATATGCAAACAACCACACTGGGGTAAGCATGTGCACACATACTATATGCCCCCACCCCACACACTGCTCAGGAAGCAGCAGCCAGGTGGACCATGGTAAAAGTAGTTCTATCAGGAGCTGGCCCTCTAGCTACAAATCTGCACTACTTCATCTGCCTATGCTGTGGGTGACCATGTAAACGACCATGCAAAAGCCCCCGCTCCAGGCCCACACTCCCCTCCCTCCAGGGCTGCACGTGAGTGGGAAGCTGCTTGGCGCACCACCAAGGCCGGGCCACAAGGACCAGACTCGCACCTACTTCCAGATCATCACAGTCACTACAGACAAACCCCGGGCCTACACTATCACCATCAGCCGCAGTTCTATATCTTTGCGAGGCGAGGGTACCTTGCGCCTGTCCTGGGACCGACCTGCCCTACTGAAGAGGCCCCAGCTGGAGCTCTATGTGGCTGCTGCAGCCCGCCTTACCCTCCGCCTTGGGCCCTACCTTGAGTTCCTAGTCCTCCGGCACCGCTACAGACATCCCAGTACCCTGCAACTACCCCACCTGGGGTTCTATGTGGCCAATGGCTCAGGCCTCAGCCCCTCAGCCCGTGGCCTGATAGGTAAGTGCAGCTGAGGCTGAGAGGGGCCAGGGAGCACCAGCCCCCAAAAAGACTCTGTCAGGGTGAAAGGCACCTATACCCCCAACCAGGAAGAGGAATCAGAGACAGGCTCTTCCCTCGGGGAGCTCCTCATCTTGACAGAGGATAGACCCAGATATGGATACTGAACACAGGAGGGGATCATTGCTGGACAGAAAGCTGCCCAGGGAGCTAGAGAAAACCAGAGTGGGGGAACTTGCCCAGCCTCAGAGCTCAAGAAAGACCTCCTGGAGGAGGTAGACACACCCACACTGAGTCTGAAAGGCTAAACAAGAGTGGAGGAAAGGAACAGAAGTTGGAGGAAATGGAGTTGAGTTGTCAGAGTTGAATGCTAGGATGAGGAATTGGGCTTTATCCTGAAAGCAATGAGGAGCCATGAAGGGTTATAAGCAGAAGAGAGACACAGTCATATCTGGGTGTTACAAAGATCCCTCTGGAGACAGCTATGAAGGGAGGTTGCAGAATGCCAGGCTATAGGTCAGGAGACACTGGCAGAACCTAAAGCAGAGGCTCACATCAAAGAGCGACAGTGGGTTGAACAGATATTTTTACCTCCTCTAGGTCTCCTCCCTCCTCTTGTCTCCTTTCTAATCTTCCCTGTCTTCTCCTCCAAGCCTGGCTGTCCCCCTTTCTCTGCCATCTCATCCACTTTGGCTCCCTACTTCCGTATTACACTCCAGCCCCATCTGGCTCCTGCACAGTTCCCATAATGCCCAGCCTCTTCCCTCCTCTGGTCCTTTGCTGCCCCTCCTTCTTCCTCCTTTAAATCCCTCTGGATTTCCTGCTGAGCTTCCTTGCAGATCTCTGAGCAGGGACTCAGGCCACCTCCCTGACTAGCACTGCATCTCTCTCCCTCAGGGCAGTTCCAGCATGCAGACATCCGACTGGTGACAGGACCTATGGGGCCATGCTTACGAAGGCACCATGGCCCAGATGTGCCTGTGATTCTAGGCAAGAGGCTGCTGAAGGATTCACCAAGGCTGCTGCCCCGCTGGGCTTCCTGCTGGCTGGTGAAGCGCTCTCATGTAGAGCTGCTTCTGGGCCACCCCTACCTCTCCTATGTCCTGTGATGGCTTCTGAATTCCAGAGCCAGGAGACCCGAATTTGGGAGATCTGGAAACCAGGGCATGGGGTGAGCCAGGGACAGAGACCCAAGGACATGGAAGCACACACAGGGACACACAGACTCACGCATGTTCTAAGGAACACATATACCAGCGTATAAAAATACATAGCCATGCAGAGACATAGAGTCAGGGACTCCTGAATCTTCATTGTCCTTTCCCTGACTCCTATGGCATATTTGAGGTTCTCAGAGTTTCCCTAACAAACCGTGCTCACTCCTACCACTGGACCATTGCATGTGTTTTTCCTTCTGCATGAGACACTCTTCCTTTGTTCCTGTAGGTGAATGTAATTCATCCTTCAAGTCCTTGTTGTTACCTCTTCTAGGAGGCCTTTCCTGATGCCTGCCCTAGATTGAGTTTGGTCCTGTCCTCTGGGTTCTTATAGCCCACCCCCACCTCTCCACGCTCACAGCACTTATACTGTGTAGTAATCATCTGTTTACTTGTCTGGATCCCTGACTTAGACTGTGAGCTCTTTGAGGGCAAGGACATTTTCTGAATCATCTATGTAACCCCAGTGCCTCTCACATAATAGGTGCTTAGTAAATATTCGTTAAAAGAATGAATTAATTAACAAAAAAGGATCCCATAACATAGCAATAGACAGACATATATACATACTCACAACCAAAGACACAGGATCTCACCCAGAAAAACTGTGACAAGGACACAGATATGGATAGAGAATAGAGGGACAGATAAACTTATGGAAACGCAGGAATCACAAAACAAACATGGACATAGGAGTATAGAGACATTAAAAGATGGGGAGAGGGAGCCAGGGTGGCAGCATCAGGGACAAAAACTCAGAGAAAAAGGAACAGATGTTCTCTGGCTGCATCTCTGTTTCTTCATGGTTTTCAGTTACTGTCCCTGTTACAAAGAGGCAAAGAGTAAAAAAGGTCACTTAGGTACAGACACAAAATGAGTAATGTAAAGACACTGATATATAACTATATACAAAGAGATAGATAAACACAGAGATTCAGACACAGAAGCAGAGGTATCAAGACACACAGAGACATGGGGACATAGGTAACCAGGGAGACACGGACCAGGACCACTGTCCAAGACACCAAGGTCAGAGGGGTAGAAACTCAGAGATACACTGACATACTGATTTGCAGACATGAGGCAGAGAATAGGAGAAGAACACAGAAACACAGGGCCAGAGACATATAAAGATGTAGAAACAGAGACGTTACACAGACCCAGGCTTGGTAACAAAGATAGGGATATAGGTAAAGGGATACACTAAGAGTGAGACAGGAACACAGACTTATATGTACACAGATCCATAGATAAAGACATGGAGACTCAGACACTTGAACAGTTACAAGAAAAGAGATAAGGTTCAGGACAGAGACATAAGGACAGGCATGATGCAGACCCAGGTAAAATGGGGACATTGTGACATAGTGAGACAGACATTGGGAATTCAGAGACAGAGAACCCAGAACAAGTAGATATAGGGATGTGAGCCCACAAACACAGTCATATGGACACAGGGAAGACACAGACAGAAACACAGGGACATGTCTAGTAAGATAGAAACAGGAACAAGAAAACCTAAACACATAGATCAGACAGACAGAATATCAGCAAATGGGCATAAACATGTGACAAAGAAGTATATCCAGAGAAGCAAGGATGCAAAGTCACAGAACCAAAATGCACCTGGCAACACCAGAAAAAGTTACACACAAATCGACAATCACAGCCACAACAGAAAGCATGGGAACAGGGAATCAGACCCAGGTACACAGAGATAGTGGCTTAAAGATAAAAATATGTGGAATCAGACACCAGACACAAACAGAGAGGCAGGAACACAGAGGAGGTGAGCCAGGCCAAAACAAAACCAGGGGCAGAGTGACACAGAAAGAGAAACAGATACAGAAAGACATGCTGACAAACAGACTCATAGAAATGTCAACAGCCATGGGAACCCAGAGAAAGACACAGGAACTGAAAAAGAGAGGGACTGAATCACAGAACAACTTAAAACACAACCACAGTAACATAAAGAAACAATAATACAGAGATATTGACAAAAGCTGGGGAAAATAGATGGAGAAGAGGATACAGAAATACAGAGACACAGACATGGAAAGCAAAGTTCCAGAAATGCACAGACTCGGGGACTCACTAACACAGGGCATATGGAAAGAGGCATATGCAGATTTATGAATACACAGACCCTGGAATACAGAGCCTCAGAGACACCCAGACAGAAGAACACAGAGGGAGACAGTGTAAGATGGCGGAATAGAAGGCTCCACCTATCATTCCCTGCCTTCCCTGCAAGGACACCAATTAAACGACTATCTACACACACACAAAAAGCAGCTTCATAAGAACAAAAAATCAGGTGAGCACTCACAGTACCTGGTCTTAAACTTCATATCACTGAAAGAGGCACTGAAGAGGTAGGAAAAACAGTCTTGACTCACCAACACCACCTCCCCATCCCCTAGCAGTGGCTGAGGGGTGTGGAGAGAGAATCTGACTACTTGGGAGAGGGAAAGCACAGCAATTGAAGTGAGGCATTGAACTCAGTGCTGCCCTGTCATAGCAGAAAGCAAAATAACGAACTCAGCTGACGCCTGCATGCAGAGGGAACATTTAAACCAGCCCTAGCCAGAGGGGAATTGCCCATCCCAGCAGTTGAAATTTGAATTCCCACAAGACACACCACCTTGGGCCAAAGTGTTTTGGGGCCCCAAGTAAACAGGAAAGGCAGTCTAGGACACAAGGACTGCAACTCCTAAGCAAGTCCTAGTGCTAAACTGGGCTCTGAGACAGTGGACTGGGGAGGGGAGGGCACTCAACCAACAGAGACATTAGGCAGGGTGGCAAAAGGAGTACTGGCACAACACTTCCCCTAACCCCAGGCTGCACAGCTGACAGCTCCAAAAGGGACTTCTTCCTTCCACTTGAGGAGAGAAGAGGGAAGAGTGGGGAGGACTTTGTCTTGCATCTTGGATATCACCTAAGCTACAATGGGACAGGGTACTGGTCAGAGTTGTGAGGCCCCCTTTCTAGGCCCCAGTTCCCAGACAACATTTCTAGACACACCCTGGGCCAGAAGGGAATCTGCTGCATTGAAGGGAAGGACCCAGTTGTGGCAGGATTCCTTGCCTGCTAACTGAAGAGCCCTTGGTCCCTGTATAACTAACAGTGATATCCAGGTACCATGTCAAGAGCCTTGGGTGAGACTCTGAGACTTGCTGGCTTCAGATGAGACTCAACACATTCCCAGCTGTGATGGCTATGAGGCAAGACTCCTTCCACTAAAGTAGAAGGAAAAGTAAAGGGGACTTTGTCTTGCACCTTAGGGGTACCAGCTCAACCTTGCAGGGTAGAGCACGAAGAGGTCTCTTAGGGTTACCAATTCCAGGTATTAGATCTTGGATGGCAATTCTGGACCTGCCTTAGACCAGAGGGGAGCCCACTGCCCCAAATGGTGAGTCCTAGGCCAGGCAATATCCAACACAAGCTGACTGAAGAACCCTTGATTCTTAAGGGAACATCAGCGGTAGCCTGGCAGTACTCCCTGTGAGCCTGTGGTGGCAGTGGGCATGGGGCAAGGCTCCTCTGCCTTTAGAAAAGTGAGGGAAGATTGGGAAGGACTGTGTCTTATGGATTGAGGATCATCTTAGCTACAGTACAATAGAAAGCCAGGTAGATTTCTAAGGTTTTTGACTTCAGTACCTGGTACCTGGGTGACATCTCTGGACCTGCTCAGGGCCTGAGGGAACTCACTGCCCTGAAGGGAAGGACATAAGCCTGACTGACTTTGCCACCAGCTGATTATAGAGCCCCAGGGTCTTGAGCAAACATAGGTGGTAGCCAGAGAGTGGTTATGCCAAGACTTGGGTGAGGCCCAGTGCTGTGCTGGCTTCAAGTCTGACACAGTGCAGTTTTAATAGTGGTGGCCACAGAAGTGCTTGTTTCACTCCACCCAGAATTCCCGGTGGCTCATAACAGAAAGACTTGTTTGTTTCGGAGAAAGACAGAGAAAAGAAAAAAGAGTCTCTGCCTGGAAATCCAAAGTATTCTTCCAGATCTTGTCCAAGACCATCAAGATAATACTTCTACAAGTCTGCAAGAACCACAGAATTACTGGACTTTGGTTGCCCCTAATGCAGATAGAGCTTAGATCACAACACCCAAGTCTTTTCTAATATCTGGAAAGCCTTCCCAAGAAGGATGGGTACAACAGGCCCAGACAGTGAAGCCTAAACTAAATACCTAACTCTTCAATGCCCAAACACAGGTGAACATTCACAAGTCCCAAGACCATCGAGAAAAGCATGACCTCACCAAATGAACTAAATAAGGCACCAGGGACCAATCCTGGAGAAATAGAGATATGTGACCTTTCACATATTAAAGAAATGCAATATCAAAGAGAATTCAAAATATCTGTGTTAAGGAAACTCAAAGAAATTCAAGCTAACACAAAGAAGGAATTCAGAATTCTAAGAGATTGAAATAATTTAAAAGAATGAAACAAATTCTGGGACTGAAAATGCAATTGATATACTGAAGAATGCATCAGAGTCTTTTAATAGCAGAAATGATCAAGTAGAAGACAGAATTAATGAGCTTCAAGACAAGCTATTTGAAAATTCACAGACACAAAAGAAAAAAGAATAAAAAACAATGAAGCATGCCTGGAGGATCTAGAAAATAGCCTCTATAGGGCAAATCTAAGAGTTATTAGCCTTAAAGAGGAGGTAGAGAAAGAGATAGGGGTAGAAAGTTTATTCAAAGGGATAATAACAGAGAACTTCCCAAAGCTAGAAAAAGATATCAACATTCAAGTACAAAAAGGTTATAGAACACCAAGCAGATTTCACCCCAAAAATACTACAGCAAGGTATTTAATAATCAAATTCCCAAAGGTCAAGGTTAAAGAAAGCATCCTAAAAGCAGTGAAACAAATAACAGATGATGAATCTCCAATGTGTCTGACAACAGACTTTTCAGTGGAAACCATAAAGGCCAGGAGAGAGTGGCATGGCATATTTAAAATGCGAAAGGAAAAATACTTTTACCCTAGAAAAGTAAATCTCATGAAAACAACCTTCAAACATGTAGGAGAAATAAAGACTTTCCCAGACAAACAAAAGCCGAAGGATTTCATCAATACCAGACACGTCCTACAAGAAGTACTAACAGGAGTACTTCAATCAGAAAGACAAGGATATGACTGAGGGATAAATAATCACCTGAAGGTACACAGAAAAACACAGAATATAACACTGTAAATCTGGTGTGTAAACTACTCTTATCCTAAGTAGAAAGACTAAATGATGAACGCATCAAAAATACTAACTATAACAACTTTCCAAGACATAGTACAATAGGACCTAAATAGTAACAACCAAAAATTAGAAAATAAGGAGATGAAGTTAAGGCATAAAGTCTTTAATAATTTTCTTTATGCCTGTTTGTTTGTGCAGTGTTGTTATCAGCTTAAAATAATGGATTATAAGAAAGTATTTGAAAGCCTCATGGTAACCGCAAAATGAAAAACACACAACAGACACACAAAAAATAAAAAAGCAAGAGACTAAATCATATCATTATGGAAAATCATCTTCACTAAAAGGAAGACAGGAAGGAGAAAAAAGAGACGACTGAGGGGGCAGAGCAAGATGGCCGAATAGGAACAGCTCCAGTCTCCAGCTCCCAGAGCCAGCGACACAGAACACGGGTGATTTCTGCATTTTCAACTGAGGTACCAGGTTCATCTCACTAGGGAGTGCCGGACAATTGGTGCTGGTCAGCTGCTGCAGCCCGACCAGTGAGAGTTGAAGCAGGGTGAGGCATCGCCTCACCTGGGAAGTGCAAGGGGGAAGGGAATCCCTTTTCCTAACCAGGGGAACTGAGACACACAATACCTGGAAAATCAGGTAACTCCCACCCCAATACTATGCTTTACCAAGGGTCTTACCAAACAGCACACCAGGAGATTATATCCCACACCTGGCCGGGAGATTCCCACGCCCGCTGAGCCTCCCTCATTGCTAGCACAGCGGTCTGCGATCTAAGGGCAAGGCAGCAGCGAGGCTGGGGGAGGGGTGCCCACCATTGCTGAGGCTTAAGTAGGTAAACAAAGCCACTGGGAAGCTCGAACTGGGTGGAGCCCACAGCAGCTCAAGGAGGCCTGCCTGGCTCTGTAGACTCCACCTCTGGGGACAGGGCACAGCTAAACAAAAGAAAAGGCAGCAGAAACCTCTGCAGATGCAGACGACCCTGTCTGACAGCTTTGAAGAGAGCAGTGGATCTCCCAACACAGAGGTTGAGATCTGAGAAGGGACAGACTGCCCGCTCAAGTGGCTCCCTGACCCCTGAGTAGCCTAACTGGGAGACATCCCCCACTAGGAGCAGACTGACACCCCTCACCTCACACGGTGGGGTACACCCCTGAGACGAAGCTTCCAAAGCAAGAATCAGAGAGGTACACTCGCTGTTCAGCAATAATCTATCTTCTGCAGCCTCCGCTGCTGATACCCAGGCAAACAGGGTCTGGAGTGGACCTCAAGCAATCTCCAACAGGCCTACAGCTGAGGGTCCTGACTGTTAGAAGGAAAACTAACAAACAGGAAGGACACCCACACCAAAACCCCATCAGTACGTCACCATCATCAAAGACCAAAGGCAGATAAAACCACAAAGATAGGGAAAAAGCAGGGCAGAAAAGCTGGAAATTTAAAAAAAAAAAAAAAAAAANTTCAAAATTCTGAAAGAAAAGAATTTTCAACCCAGAATTTCATATCCAGCCAAACTAGGCTTCATAAGTGAAAGAGATATAAAATCCTTTACAGATAAGCAAATGCTTAGAGATTTTGTCATCACCACGCTTGCCCTACAAGAGATCATGAAGGAAGCACTAAACATGGAAAGGAACAACAGGTACCAGCCATTGCAAAAACATGTCAAAATGTAAAGTCCATCAATGCTAGGAAGAAACTGCATCAACTAGCGAACAAAATAACCAGTTATTATCATAATGACAGGATCAAGTTCACACATAACAATATTAACCTTAAACATAAATGGACTAAATGGTCCAACTAAAAGACACAGACTTTACAGAGTAAAGACCCACCAGTTTGCTGTATTCAGGAGACTCATCTCACATGCAGAGACACACATAGGCTCAAAATAAAGGGTGGGGGAAGATTTACAAAGAAAATGAAAAACAAAGAAAAGCAGCGGTTGCAATCCTAGTCTCTGATAAAACAAACTTTAAACCATCAAAGATCAAGAGAGACAAAGAAGGCCATTACATAATGGTAAAGGGATCAATTCAACAGGAAGAGATAACTATCCTAAATATATATGCACCCAATACAGGAGCACCCAGATTCATAAAGCATGTCCTTAGAGACTTACAAAGACACTTAGACTCCGATACAATAATAATGGGAGACTTCAACACCCCACTGCCAACATTAGACAGATCAAAGAGACAGAAAGTTAACAAGGATATCCAGGAATTGAACTCATCTCTGCACCAAGTGGACCTAATAGACATCTACAGAACTCTCCACCCCAAATCAACAGAATATACATTCTTCTCAGCACCACATCACACTTATTCCAAAATTGACCACATAATTGGAAGTAAAGCACTCCTCAGCAAATGTACAAGAACAGAAATTATAACAAACTATCTCTCAGACCACAGTGCAATCAAACTAGAACTCAGGACTAAGAAACTCAATCAAAACTGCTCAACTACATGGAAACTGAACAACCTGCTCCTGAAAGACTACTGGGTACATAACGAAATGAAGGCAGAAATAAAGATGTTCTTTGAAACCAATGAGAACAAAGACACAACATACCAGAATCTCTGGGACACATTTAAAGCAGTGTGTAGAGGGAAAATAGAGCACTAAATACCCACAAGAGAAAGCTGTAAAGATCTAAAATTGACACTCTAACATCACAATTAAAAGAACTAGAGAAGTAAGAGTAAACACATTCAAAAGCTAGCAGAAGGCAAGAAATAACTAAGATCAGAGCAGAACTGAAAGAGATAGAGACACAAAAATCCCTCCAAAAAATCAAAGAATCCAGGAGTTGGTTTTTTGAAAAGATCAACAAAATTGATAGACTGCTAGCAAGACTAATAAGGAAGAAAAGAGAGAAGAGGCTGGGCGCGGTGGCTCAAGCCTGTAATCCCAGCACTTTGGGAGGCCGAGATGGGCAAATCACGAGGTCAGGAGATCGAGACTATCCTGGCTAACACGGTGAAACCTCGTCTCTACTAAAAAAAATACAAAAAAACTAGCCGGGCAAGGTGGCAGGCGCCTGTAATCCCAGCTACTCCGGAGGCTGAGGCAGGAGAATGGCGTGAACCCAGGAGGTGGAGCCTGCAGTGAGCCGAGATCACGCCACTGCACTCCAGCCCGGGTGACAGAGGGAGATTCTGTCTCAAAAAAAAGAAAAAGAAAAGAGAGAAGAATCAAATAGACGCAATAAAAAAATGATAAAGGGGATATCACCACCGACCCCACAGAAATACAAACTACCATCAGATAATACTATAAACACCTCTACGCAAATAAACTAGAAAACCTAGAAGAAATGGATAATTTCCTGGACACTTACACTCTTCCAAGACTAAACCAGGAAGAAGTTGAATCCCTGAATAGACCAATAGCAGGCTCTGAAATTGAGGCAATAATTAATAGCCTACCAACCAAAAAAAGTCCAGGACCAGACGGATTCACAGCCGAATTCCACCAGAGGTACAAAAAGGAGTTGGTACCATTCCTTCTGAAACTATTCCAATCAATAGAAAAAGAGGGAATCCTCCCTAACTCATTTTATGAGGCCAACATCATCCTGATACCAAAGCCTGACAGAGATACAACAAAAAGAGACAATTTTAGACCAATATCCCTGATGAACAACGATGCAAAAATCCTCAATAAAATACTGGCAAACCAAATCCAGCAGCACATCAAAAAGCTTACCCACCATGATCAAGTGGGCTTCATCCCTGGGATGCAAGGCTGCTTCTACATATGCAAATCAATAAATGTAAACCAGCATATAAACAGAACCAAAGACAAAAACCACATGTTTATCTCAATAGATGCAGAAAAGGCCTTTCACATAATTCAACAGCCCTTCATGCTAAAAACTCTCAATAAATTCGGTATTGATGGAACATATCTCAAAATAATAAGAGCTATTTAGGACAAACCCACAGCCAATATCATACTGAATGGGCAAAAACTGGAAAAATTCCCTTTGAAAACTGGCACAAGACAGGGATGCCCTCTCTCACCACTCCTATTCAACATAGTGTTGGAAGTTCTGGCTAGGGCAATCAGGCAAGAGAAAGAATCAAGGGTATTCAGTTAGGAAAAGAAGAAGTCAAATTGTCCCTCTTTGCAGATGACATGATTGTATATTTAGAAAACCCCATTGTCTCAGCCCAAAATCTCCTTAAGCTGATAAGCAACTTCAGCAAAGTCTCAGGATACAAAATCAATGTGCAAAAATCACAAGCATTCTGATACACCAGTAACAGAAACAGAGAGCCAAATCATGAATGAACTTCCATTCACAATTGCTTCAAAGAGAATAAAATACCTAGGAATCCAACTTACAAAGGATGTAAAGGACCTCTTCAAGGAGAACTACAAACCACTGCTCAGTGAAATAAAAGAGGACACAAACAAATGGAAGAAAATACCATGCTCATGGATAGGAAGAATCAATATTGTGAAAATGGCCATACTGCCCAAGGTAATTTATAGATTCAAAGCCATCCCCATCAAGCTACCAATGAGTTTCTTCACAGAATTGGAAAAAACTGCTTTAAAGCTCATATGGAACCAAAAAAGACCCTGCATTGCCAAGACAATCCTAAGTCAAAAGAACAAAGCTGGAGGCATCATGCTACCTGACTTCAAACTATACTACAAAGCTACAGTAACCAAAACAGCATGGTACTGGTACCAAAACAGAGATATAGAGCAATGGAACAGAACAGAGCCCTCAGAAATAATACCACACATCTACAGCCATCTGATCTTTGACAAACCTGACAAAAACAAGAAATGGGGAAAGGATTCCATATTTAATAAACGGTGCTGGGAAAACTGGCTAGCCATAAGTAGAAAGCTGAAACTGGATCCTTTCCTTACTCCTTATATGAAAATTAATTCAAGATGGATTAGAGAGTTAAATGTTAGACCTAAAACCATAAAAACCCTAGAAGAAAACCTAGGTAATACCATTCAGGACATAGGCATGGGCAAGGACTTCATGTCTAAAACACCAAACGCAACAGCAACAAAAGCCAAAATTGACAAATGGGACCTAATTAAACTAAAGAGCTTCTGCACAGCAAAGGAAACCACCATCAGAGTGAACAGGCAACCTACAGAATGGGAGAAAATTTTTGCAATCTACTCATCTGACAAAGGGCTAATATCCAGAACCTATAAAGAACTCAATCAGATTTACAAGATAAAAACAAACAACCCCATCAAAAAGTGGGCAAAGGATATGAACAGACAATTCTCAAAAGAAGACATGCATACAGCCAACAGACACATGAAAAAATGCTCATCATCACTCGCCATCAGAGAAATGCAAATCAAAACCACAATGAGACACCATCTCACACCAGTTAGAATGGCAATCATTAAAAAATCAGGAAACAACAGGTGCTGGAGAGGATGTGGAGAAATAGGAACACTTTTACACTGTTGGTGGGACTGGAAACTAGTTCAACCATTGTGGAAAACAATATGGCGATTCCTCATGGATCTAGAACTAGAAGTACCATATGACCCAGCCATCCCACTACTGGGAATATACCCAAATGATTATAAGTCATGCTGCTATAAAAACACCTGCACACGTATGTTTATTGCAGCACTATTCACAATAGCAAAGACTTGGAATCAACCCAAATGTCCATCAGTGAAAGACTGGATTAAGAAAATGTGGCACATATACACCATGGAATACTATGCAGCCATAAAA
The DNA here is from genome assembly GCF_003255815.1 of Theropithecus gelada. Lineage (NCBI taxonomy): Eukaryota > Metazoa > Chordata > Mammalia > Primates > Cercopithecidae > Theropithecus > Theropithecus gelada. The sequence goes on from NC_037689.1 coordinate 4,756,337, forward strand.
AAGGATGAGTTTGTGTCCTTTGTAGGGACATGGATGCAGCTGGAAACCATCATTCTCAGCAAACTATCGCAAGAACAGAAAACCAAATACCACATATTCCCACTCATAGGTGGGAATTGAACAATGAGATCACTTGGACACAGGAAGGGGATCATCACACACTGGGTCCTATTGTGGGGAGGGTGGAGGGGAGGGATAGCATTAGCAGATATACCTAATGTAAATGACGAGTTAATGGGTGCAGCACAGCAACATGGCACAAGTATACATATGTAACAAACCTGCACGTTGTGCACATGTACCCTAGAACTTAAAGTATAAAAAAAAAGAAAGAAAGAAATCAGTACATCAAAGAGATATCTGCACTCCCATGTTTGTTGCAGCACTATATTCTCAGTAGCTATGATTTGGAAGCTATGTGTCCATCAATAGATGAATGCATAAAGAAAATGTTGTGCATATACACAATGAAATATGATTCAGCCATTAAAAAGAATGAGATCCTGTCATTTGCAATAACGTGGATGGAACTGGAGGTCATTGTGTTAAGTGAAATAAGCCAGGCCCAGAAAGACAAACATCACATGTTCTCAATTATCTGTGGGCGCTAAAAATTAAAACAATTAAACTTGGAGATAGAGAGTAGAAGGATGGTTACCAGAGGTTGGGAAGGGTAGTGGGGGGTTTGGGTGGTAAGTGGGAATGGTTAATGGGTACCAAAAATAGTTAGAGAGCCTGAATAAGACCTACTATTTGATAGCACAATAGGGTGACTATAGTCAATAATAACTTAATTGTGCATTATAGAATAATTAAGAGTACAATTAGATCGTTTGTAACTCAAAGGATAAATGCTTGAGAGGTTGGATACCTCACTCTCCATGATGTGTTTATTTCACATTGCATGCCTGTATCGAAATATTTCATGTACCTGATAAATACATACACCTACAATGTACCCACAAAAATTAAAAATTAAAGAATACAGAGACTCATGGATACACAATAGACTGCAGAGATTCAGGGGCATGCAAAGACTTGGCGATGCCTAGAGACAGAAACACACAAACTGGAACACAGAGCTTCATGGACATCCAGACACAGACAGACACTGGATCAGACGCAAAGACTCAGGGACATGTAAAGGTTCAGGGATATGCAGACTCAGGGATGTGCAAAGATTCAGAGACATGTAAAGAATCAGGAAGACACAAAAATTCAATGATATACAGAGAAAGGGTGCACAAACATTTGAATACAGGGGCTCATTGGATTCCCAGATACTGAGACAGACATTCACAAGCACACAGAGACAAGGAGACACAGACACTAGAACAGAGGCTCAGGATATACAAAAACTCAAGTACGTTCAAGGACAAGGATGCACATACATGAAAACATAGAGGTCAGGGACGTGCAGAGAAAATGGCAAAATCAAGGGACTACAGAGACCCAGGGACATCCAGAAATGAGGATGTACAGACCCTGAAACACAGAGATTAATAGAATGTATAACATAGGAATGCATAAGGAATGGGACACGGGAACTCACAGATTTACAAAGAACCAAGGACATGCAGGTACTGGACAATGATATACAGAAGAAACAGAAGACACCAGAACACAGAAACACTGGGACACATAGACCTTGGGAAACTAGAATATGTAAACATTGGAACACTGCCAGACACTTGCCATACAGATATTAAGATGCATACAGCCGGCTGGGCACAGTGACTCATGCCTGTAATCCCAGCATTTTGGGAGGCCAAGGAGGGCAGATCACCTGAGGTCAGGATTTCAAGACCAGCCTGGCCAACATGGCGAAACCCTGTATCTACTAAAAAAATAAATAAAAATTAGCTGGGCATGGTGGCAGGCGCCCGTAATCCCAACTACTCAGGAGGCTGAGGCAGGAGAATCGCTTGAACCCAGGAGGCGGAGGTTGCAGTGAGCCTAGATCGTGACATTGCACTCCAGCCTGGGCAACAAGAGCGAGACTCTGTCTCAGAAAAAAAGAAGATGCATACAGCCATTGGAAAACATAGACACCCACTAAAACACATAGAGGCGCTGGCATGCACTAATATTTAACACACATAGACATTAGAACACATGTCAGAACACACAGGGACACTGACATACAAAGATAGTTGGACCATACACTAGTACACAGGTACAGGTATACACAGACACTGCGATACACAGACAGAGGAATATACAGAACCTGAGACACACATGCCACTGGGATGCCAGAAACTGAGGTACAGAGACTGAAGCACACAAAAACTGGAACTCAGAGACACAACTACATGCTGACGCAGAGACACACAGAAACTGAGTCCCACAGTGAGAAGGGCATGGAAAAAAACACTGAGATACATAGACACTGGGGCTCACAAAGAGTGGAACAAGCAAATACTGGGATATACATACAGTGAGGTACACTGGCACTGGGGCACACAGAAACTGGGACGTACAGTCATTGAGGCATATGCAAACAGTTATGCATGCAGACTTGGGACTACATAGAAACGTGCTATACAGATACTGGGGCAAACATACATTCTGACACAGACACTGGGATACAAATACAGAGGAACACAGAAACACTGATACTAAGAAACACAATGCAACATGCAATGGTCACTAGGGTATACAAACACTGGGACATACAGACACTGAGGAACATAAATACTGGGGCAGACACAGACATCAAGACCCACAGACACTGAAACATATAGTCATTAGGACATAAACATACTGGGACACCCAGGTATTAGAATACAGAGAGGCTGTGATCTGCAGACACTAGGAAATATATAGACATTGTGACACACAGGCACTGAGACCCATAGACACTGGGACACACAGACACTGGACACATACACTGAGACTCATAGATGCTGGGACACACAGACACTGCGACACATGGGCACTGAGAGCAGATACTGGGACACACAGACATTGGGAAACATAGACACTGGGACTCATAGACACTGAGACACACAGACACTGGTGCACAGTCAGGGACAAAGACAGAAGCTAGAACTGATAGACATCAGGGTATACAGACAATGGGATACATAAACATTGGAACATATAGGTGCTTGGGTATATAGACACTGAGACACATGGAGACTTGAATGTACAGAAACACTGGAGTATGCAGTCATTGGGACACTCGGACAGTGGGAGAAAAAGACACTGGTGCACCAACACTGAGATAGTCACTGGGATGTGCAGACACTGAGACACGTAGACGGACACATACAGACATTGCAGCACATGGATACTGGAACATGCAAATACTGGAGTACTAAGAAACTAAGACATACAGACACTGGAAAATATTCAAACGCTGTAATACACAGTCACTAGAATACATAGACACTGGAGACACAAACACTGGGACATAGAGACACTGGGGATATGCAGAAACAAACATACAGAAACTGGGGTACAGGCAGCAAGACACACAAAAACACTGAAAATACAGACACATGCTTACTCTGGAACACCCACTCACTGAAACACACAAGCACTGGGACCTATTGAAATAAAAGTAAACAGGAAATGGGACACATACAAAATCTAAGAAACACAGATACTGGGACATACACAGATGCTGAGATACACAGACATTGGCATTCCAGACACTGAGACATACAGATGCTGGGGTCAAAATTACTGGATACACAGACACTGAGACATACAGACAGTTGGACATAGACACAGGTACACACATGTACCACTGATACTGGTACACAGTATCAGTGACACAGGCATACAAACAGTGAAGCACACAGAATTACTGAAACTAGAAACAATGCAACATGCTGCCGCTAGAATGCACAGACAGTGCGACACACTGACACTGAGAAACACAGACACTGAAACATACACAGACCCAGAAACACAGACACTGAAACATACACAGACCCAGAAACACAGACACTGAAACATACACAGACCCAGTAACACACAGACACTGAAACATACACAGACCCAGAAACACAGACACTGGGACATGAGAGAGACACCTAAGACACAGACACTGGGGTACACCGACACTGATATATAGAGGCACTGGGACACAGACACTTAGCAACATTGACACTGAGACATACACAGACACTGGGACATGGAGTTAAATCAACACTGGGAGATATACATCTGGTACACATAGACCTTGGGACACACAGATACTGGAATACACAGATATGGAGACACACAGACACTAAGATGCAGAGATGGAGACATACAGAAACTGAAGCTGAGACTTCAGTTGCAACATGCTGACACTGGGGCACACTGATAATGAAAAATACAGATACTGTGACATACACAAGCTCAGAGACACATAGGCACTGGGACACACAGATGCAGGCACAAATGGTCTCTGAGAAATACACAGACACTGTGACTCACAGCCAGTGGAACATGTAGACACTGGGCCATACATACACTGAGGTACATGCACAGGCACTGGGACACATGTAATCTAAGGAACACAGACGCTTTGACACACACACCAAGAAATGCAAGCACAGGGATATACATTCATTGGGAAGCATATAGATTCTGAAACATAAAGACACTGTCATATACACATATAAAGATATGCAGGCCAGGTGCAGTGGCTCATGCCTGTAATCCCAGTGCTTTGGGAGGCTGAGGCAGGTGGATCACCTGAGGTCAGGAGTTAGAGACCAGCCTGGCCAACGTGGCAAAACCCCATCTCTACTGAAAATACAAAAATTAGCCAGGAGTGGTGGTGCATGCATGTAATCCTAACTACTCAGGAGGCAAGAGAATTGCTTGAACCTAGGAGGTGGAGGTTGCCGTGAGCCTAGATCATGCCATTGCACTCCAGCCTGGGGGACAGAGTGAGACTCCATCTCCAAAAAAAAAAAAAAAAAGATATACACACTCTTGGGCACAAAGATGCTAGGATATATAGACACTGAGATACAAAGACCCAGAGACACACAAACAGTAGGGCACACAAACATGGGATGTACAGATATTGACACAGGCACTAACTGGAACAGTCATTGGGACATGCACAGATTCCAGAACACATAGACACTGGAAGTTACAAACATGGGAATACACAGACATTGGGACATACAGACACTAGGACACACAGACTAAGATACAGATGCTGAGGTATACAGAAACACTGAAACTCAGATCCACAGCCCAAATGCTGCCACTATGACACACAGATGCTGGGGGCACACAAACTCTAGTGCACTCATCTACATAAAGAGAAATTGGTATACACAGACACTGAGACACATACATAGCCCTTAAGACAGATAGGCACTGGAATATACAGAGACATGGGGATCTATAGTCACTGAGACACTCAGACACTAGGACACAGGTACTGGGATATACAGGCTCTGGGACACACAGATAATGGTGCACACACACGGGTTCCACAGGCATTGGGACACACCAACATAGGGACATTCACAGACTCTGTGACACACAAACACTAGGAAACACGGGCATTGGGATGCACAAATAATGGGGCATACAGACACTAGGGCACACAGGCTCTGGGACACGGAAACTCACACACACAGACACACACACTTGGACTTGCACAGACACCAAGACACTCAGACACGTGGACATGCAGTCACTGGGAAATAACAACACTGTCACATACAGAAAATTGGATGTACAGACTCTGGGAAACAGGCATTAGGAGATACAGACAACGGAACATATTGACTGGAACATACAAACCTCACCACACATAGTTAACAGACACACACAGACACTGTAACACACACAAACACCGGGGCACACAGACACTGAGATATGCAAACACTGGAACACACAGACTGGGACAAACAGTTATTGAAACACACCCAGACCCTACAATACACAAACACTCAGAAACAGACACTGAGATGCACAGTCACTGGGACATACTGAAACTGGAAAAACAAAGACACTGAGATATATACACAGATGTTGAGACACCGGAACACTGTCCAGTACAGTCACTGGGACATCACAGACACTGGGGCACAGAGACATTGCCACCTACACATAGAGGTAAATATACAGACACTAACCTGACCCTAAGACACATAGACACTTTGGCATAGAGAAAAGCTAGATCATACAGTCACTGGGACACTGAGACGCTAGAACACAAAGACACTAGGATGCACAGAAGCAGAAACATGCTGACACTTGGACACACAGTCACTGGGATATACTCAAACATTGTGATACTCAGACATTGGAACACAAAGACACTGGGATACACAAACAATGGGACATACAGACAGTAGGGTGCACAGACAGTGGAACACAAAGAATCTGAAATACTCTTGATGCCAAGCCTGACAGAACCAGAGTGCTCTACCATTATCAAAGAGGAGAAAAGGAGAGAATAGGGAAGAAAGGGGTCTCATCCTGAGTCCTGAAACAGGAGGGCATGAGAGTGTTCTGTGTGAGGAGAGTGCTGGCTGAAGAGGAAGACGGATGACAGGGAGAAACAAGTGAAGTGGAAGGAGGGAGTATCGATGAGAATGTGAGCTTTCTTCCAGTTCCAGTAGAACCAGTAAAGCCTGAGGCAAGAAGTGGATGTATTTGGAACTAGACTTGAAGAAGAAAAGATAAGGGAGAAGGCTGGGCTTTGCTGAGGAGTCAGTGGTTAGGAATGAATCAACACAAAGCCTCCATTCTTGACTCACATGTACACCTTTCATTCAATAAACTTTCACCAAAGGCTCTCTGTGCCTGACCTTATGCTGGGCCCTAGGAATAAAACAGATAATGTGACCTAGCTTCTGACTTCCAGGAAAACTGTACCTACATGGTGATACAGATGTTGAAGCAATGACAATACAATGTGACCAATGCTAGCACAAAAGTGAGCACAGGGATCTGTAGGAGCCCCAGATATTCAAGGAATCCAGCCTGGGAGTTAGAGGGCAGGCTTTCCAGAGAGCGTAATATCCAAGCCTAGTCTAAAAGGACAAAGAATTAGTCAAAGAGGAGACAGCATCAGAGAAGAGCATCTCAGACATAGGGGTTATCTTGAGCAAGGGCTGAAAGATTCATTCTTTTATTCATTCATTAATTCTACTAACATTGTTGAGCTCCTAGCATGTACCAAGCACTTTTGTTGCAGGCTGGGAATTCAGAAGGGAACACCTGGACATGGTTCCTTCACTCATAGAGCTGACCTGCTACAAGGGAATAAATAAAACTGCCAAATTTTGTGCAGGAAACAGTTCAGCATAGCGAGAGTAGAGAATTCAAGGGCAGGAGAGGAGGATGAGATGTGAGGGGAGCAGGAGCCAGATCACGGAGGTTCTTGTGAACCATGGTATTAGGACTAGAACAGTGGCAATGAATTGGAGAGATGAGGGCAGACTGCAGAGATAACAAAGAGGTGAAAAGCAGATGTTACGATAACTGATTTGATTAGAGGTAAGGGAGAGAAAGGAGTCTAGCATGACTTCCATGTTTATTTCTGGCTTGGGCTGCTGAGTGAATGTTGGAGCCATTTCCTAAGATGGAGGAACACAGGAGAAGAAGCAAGCTTTGGTAGGGAACATATATTAGTGTAAGATGTCTGTGGGCCTCCCAAAACATTTATTCATTAATTAATCTCACCTCTTTCTCCAAACATCTTGAGATTTTATAGATCTTTTTGTTAGGATGCTTTTGATTGCAAGTAACAGAAAATCCAATTCAAATTGCTTTAGTAACGAGAATGTATCAGCTTGTGTAACTGAAAAGGAATCCAGAAGTACAGTGGGCTTCAGATGAATGCTAAACAAGTCCAGCTGCTTAATCATGTCATCAAGGATCCAGCTTCTTTCCATCTCTCCATTCTCTCTTCCACAAAGCCACTCTATATTAAGCTTGACACTCCTGATCACAGGGTGACTACCATTAGCAACAACCACTGAAGAAAAGTTGATGTTCACTCTAATTTGGGTGCATGTCCATTTCAAAACCAATCATTGTGTCCTAGGATATGAGTTTGTGCTAACTGGCTTAGGACAAATATGGGCCCATTCTTGGATGTAAGGGTTATGTCAACCCCACCTAACTGCATAGCTGCTGTATATTGGATGAGGGGTAAAATTGATGCTGGATAGACCACCAAGCATGTCACTACATTAGAATAAATGGTTTCGCTATAATAAACACTGTAAACCAGTTCAAAGGAATAAGTACCCAATAATAATGGAGTAGCACTTGTACCAGAAGATCAAGTCAAGATAAAGCTATTGCAATGCAGCCAAAAATCTTGACCTTCCTAGAAGCCATGGCACAAAATGACAACACAGTGATGAGCTCTGACAGATCCTCATGTAGCTGTTTCTTCACAACAATCAATGATAGATGTCAAAACAATCACATCCCCTTCGCCTTTATGTAAGTCAGGTGGAATCTGCAATTTGGCAACGCCATTGTGAACAGACGATAAAAATGAGGCCGGCCGGGCACGGTGGCTCACGCCTGTAATCCCAGCACTTTGGGAGGCTGAGGTGGGCGGATCATGAGGTCAGGAGATCGAGACCATCCTGGCTAACACTGTGAAACCCCGTCTCTACTAAAAATACAAAAAAAAATTAGCCAGGCGTGGCGGCGGGTGCCTGTAGTCCCAGCTACTCGGCAGGCTGAGGCCGGAGAATGGTGTGAACCTGGGAGGCGGAGCTTGCAGTGAGCTGAAATCCGGCCACTGCACTCCAGCCTGGGCAGCAGAGCGAGAAAAAAAAAAAAAAAAAGGCCAAGAAAGTGTGCACTATTTAATTTGGAGGACAGAACAAGTCAATGGCAGAACCAGGACTAGAATCCCCAATGTGTCAGTTCTTGGTTATAAGCAATAGAAATAAGCTCTGACTGATTTAAGTAGAAAGGAATTTGCAAAACAGGTATTAGATAGTTCACAGAGTCTGAAAGAGCTGGAGAACCAGGTACAGAAGCAACATAGCCAGGAATGATGCCCAAAATCTCACCTCAGAAGTTTCCAAGAGGAAACATTGTTCACAACACCGCTAGAAACTGGATGCCACCATTTGTAGTGGTGGACTGGACACTTCCATTGCCTCTGGAAACCAGATTGTCCCATCTTCAGCTGCATTCACCCATCACCAGAATAGATTCCATGCATTCCCTCCTTCCTTCAGCATCAACTCCTGATTCCAAGGGATATATTAATGTAACTGGTGGAGTCTGGTCATGTGCCGAAGCCCTACTTTCAAAGAAGTTTGAGTAGTGAGTAGGTGGCTTTTTCAGCTTCTCTGGTGGCAGATAGGCTCTACCTCATAAGATAGTGTATTACCAAGCACAAGAAAAGAATTGGTGACCAAAAATAGAAGTAAAATACCCACTATATCTGGCCTTAGTATCACTCTATCCAGGGCTTCTACAGTGGAACCACATACTCTGCGACCAGTTGCTCAATAAGCATTTCCCAAGTATGGTAAACTAGCAACACTAGGAGAAAAATGTGGAGATTACAAGAGAGATGTCCTCCTCCCTGTTCTCCTTCAAGGCTGATTGGAGTGAGTGCTTCACCCACATAGGAATGCTTAGGAAAATAGCACCAAATCCTCTGGAACAAGTTTTAATATTGGGAGGGATTCCAGAGGAAGTGAAGATTCTGGACCTTCAGAGATGGATAGACTTCAAAAAGCAAGAGAAGAGGAAGAGAGCATTGCATTCAGTCTCTACCCTTAATCCTCTTCTTTCTTATCTGGTCCCTACCTAGTCACTAACTGTCTGTTCACATTAGACCCAGAAAATTCTTAGGATGCATAGGAGATGGTTAAACCTGTGCCTCCAGGGTTCCAGGGCTACAGCTCAAGGACCACTAGGGCTAAGAGCAAACAGATATATGGTACAAAAGACTGATGGTACAGAACAGAGTGTCCAGTCTCCTCTACTGTCATCCACTTGAGTAGGTGTGGGCACACATCATTTCCTTCTCCCCTGCTGTGTGACTCAGTCAGCTCTCCCCGCTAAGTCTGTCTCTGCTTTGTAAAATGGAGAGAATCAGTCCTATTTTGCAGGGTTTTAAGGATGAAATATATGTATTTATATGCACATATACATATTCATAGTACCCAACTCAAGTTCCAATACATAAATGGTATTTAATGTTATTATTATTCCTTACAGACAAGCAGAGGTAGGAGGTACCTTAAAGACTCTCCACTCCAATACTCTCCTTTCTCAGATGCAGTAGCTGAGGCCTAGAGAGGGAAAAGACTGCCTGGGATCTCACAGTAAGTTAATGGCAGACAAACTTGCCAAGTCCTTCTCCAAGGCTGTTATTCACCCTGTCTAGCTGAGTCATGTTGGGGATAATCCACACTGTGGGGGCAATGTCAGTGGGTCACACCTCCAGTGGGTCTCTTCCCCAGTTGGTGGATTCATTCATCTTAACATTTACAGAAAAATTCTCTGTGCTAGGTTATTGCTGGAGAAGTTTGGGAACCAGAGAGCACTCAGACCTCGTCCCTAGGCCTGAGACATTCCAAGACCTGAGAGGAGATGGATATAAACAGACAATAGAAAACAAAAAAGAGAGATTTGTGTGTATACCAGGTAATATAGGGGCTTAGGGGTGGCTTTGTGGAATATTAGCCTTTCCCAGTATAAGCTCCATCAACTGCTCATCCATCCCATATAAATTGAATGATAATTAATTAAATTCTTCAACATAAATAACTGCAGTTTCTCAATTTTATGTAGTGTGACTAAAATAATCCTGAGAAATTTCCTGCTATGGCTAAATAGGGAGATCAGCAAATCTTGCTACCAAAAAAAGTAACTATAAAGCTAGACAAAATTGATAAAACACAACTTTTTCAGAGCCCAAAGGCATACGACAATCTAAGAAGTGTTTGTACTTTAAAAACTGCTGAACTTGGAACAAGAACAGTGAGAATCTATGGCATTCTGACCTTGGGTTGCTCCTATCCCCATCCCTTAGCTAGACAAGTGAAGAAGTTCTGCAAGGGTGGTACAGGCAATGAGCACCTGCAGTTTCCCTACCACTGTCAATGGGAGCTCACTTGACTTGGAGCAGTAGACAATGCCCATGATGAGCATCATTGTCAGTGGAAGTGACTGCTTGACAGTGGGCAAGTGGGTGAGAACCTAACAATTCAGGCTCTACTATCCTGAGGTTGTAGTCATGGTTGGGACAAGCATATTCCTGGGTGGAACCTGAGAGGTCACAAGCCTCCTGCCCTGTCCTGAGGCTGTGTGCATGTGCCTAGGTGACTCAAAAGAGAAATTAAAACCTGGAGCAGCTTTGGAAACAGTCTGAACTTTGCTTTATCTAATTAGTTTTTAAATGTATAATTGACACGTAATAATTGTACATATTCTGGCATACAGTGTGATGTTTCAATGCATGTATACATTGTATAATGATCAAATGGGAGTAATTATTGGGGTAATTACTATATCCATGACTTTGAACATATATCATTTCTTTGTGGTGACAACATTCAAAATCTTCTCTTCCAGCTATCTTGAAATACATACTACATTGTTATTTGCTATAGTCACCCTACTGTGTTATAGAACACCAGAACTTATTCTTCCTGTCTAACTGTAAATTTGTACCCATTGACCAACTTCTCCCGTCCCCGCTCTCTACACTTCCCAGCCTTTGGTAATCACTAGTCTACTCTCTACTTCTATGAAATCAGCTGTTTTAGGTTTCACATATGAGTGGAATCATGCAGTGTTTGTCTTCCCATGCCTGGCTTATTTCACTTAACATAGTGTCCTCCAGGCTCATCCATGTTGCTGCACGTGACAGGATTTCATTCTGCTTTATGGCTTAATAGTATTCCATTGTGTGTGTGTGTGTGAGAGAGAGAGAGAGAGAGAGTGTGTGTGTGTGTGTGTGTGTGTGTGTGTGTGTGATATTTTATCCATTCACTTCTAGATGGGGATTTGGGTTGATTTCTTATCTTGGCTATTGCGAATAGTGCTGCAATAAACATGGGAGTACAAATGTCTCTGAAATACTGATTTCATTTCCTTTGGATACACACCCAGTAATGGGACTGCTGGGTCAAATGGTGGTTCTATTTTTAATTTTTTGAGAAACCTACATACTGTTTTCCATAATGGTTGTACACATTTACATTCCTACCAACAGCGTGTAAGAGTTCCCTTTTCTCTGCATCCTCACCAGCATTCATTACTTTTTGTCTTTTTGATAATAACCATTCTAATGAGGGTAAGGTAGTATCTCATTGTGGTTTTGATTTGCATTTCCCTGATGATTACGGATGTTAAACATTTTTCACATAGCTCTTGATGATTTGCATGTTTTCTTTAGAGAAATGTATATTCAGGTATTTTGACCATTTTTTATTTAACTTTAATTTCAATGGTACATGTGCAGGTTTGTTACATAAGTAAATGTGTGTCCTGGAGGTGTGTTTTACAGATTATTTTATCACCCAGGTACTAAGCTTAGTACCTAACAGTTATTTTCTGCTCCTCTATCTCCTCCCACCCTCAAGTAGACCCCAGTGTCTGTTGTCATCTTCTTTGTGTTCATGAGTTCTCATCATTTAACTCCCACTCATAAGTGAGAACATGCTGTATTTGGTTTTCTGTTCCTACATTGGTTTGCTAAGGATAATGACCTCCAGCTTCATCCATGTCCCTACAAATAACATAATCTCATTCTTTTTTATGGCTGAATAGTATTCAATGGTATATATGTACCACATTTTCTTTATCCAGTCTATCACTGATGGGCATTTAGGTTGATTCCACGTCTTTGCTATTGTAAAAAGTGCTGCAGTGACATACATATGCATGTGTCTTTATAACAGAAAAATCTATATTCCTTTGGGTATATACCCAGTAACGGGATTGCTGGATCAAGTGGTATTTCTGTTTTTAGGTCTTTGAGGAATGGCCACACTGTCTTCCATAGTGGTTGAGCTAATTTACATACTCACCAACGTGTATAAGCGTTCCTTTTTCTCTGCAAACTTGCAAGCATCTGTTGTTTTTGGACTTTTTAATAGTAGACATTCTGATTGGTGTGAGATGGTATCTCATTGTGGTTTTGATTTGTTTCTCTAATGATCAGTGATGTTGAGCTTTTTTTTCCCATATAATTGTTGGCTGCATGTATGTCTTCTTTTGAAAAGTGTTGGTTCATGTCCTTTGCCCACTATATAATGGGGTTGTTTGCTTTTTCTTGTAAATTTGTTCAAGTTCCTTGTAAATTCTGGATACTAGACATTTGTCAAACGGGTAGATTGCAAAAATTTACTCCCATTCTGTAGGTTGTCTGTTTACTATGTTGATAGTTTATTTTGCTGTGCAGAAGCTCTTTATTTTAATTAGATCCCATTTGTCAATTTTTGCTTTTGTTGCAATTTCTTTTGGCATCTTCGTCATGAAATCTTTGCCTGTGCCTATGTCCTGAATGGTATTGCCTAGGTTTTCTTCTAGGCTTTTTATAGTTTTGGGTTTTACATTTAAGTCTTTAATTCATCTTGAGTTAAATTTTGTATATGGTATAAGGAAGCGGTCCAGTTTCAATTTTCTGCATATGGCTAGCCAGTTATCCCAGCACCATTTATTGAATAGGGAATCCTTTCCCCATTGCTTGTTTTTGTCAAGTTTGTCAAATATCAGATAGTTGTAGGTGTGAGGTGTGAGGTCTTATTTCTGCGTTCTCTATTCTGTTCCATTGGTCTATGTTTGACCACTTTAAATTTGATTATTTGGTTTTTGTGCTATTGAAATGAGTTTCTTATATATTCTGGATATTAACTCCTTGTCAGAGGCATAGTTTGCAAATACTTTCTCTCATTCTGTAGGTTGTCTCTTCCCTTTATTCATTGTTTCCTTAGCTGTGCAGAAGCTTTTCAGCTTGATGTAATCACATTTGTCCATTGTCTATTTTTTGCTTTCATTGCTTGAGATCTTACTCAAAAAATCCTTGCCCAGTACAGCAATTCCACTGCTTGATATACTGAAAAGAAGCTAAAGCAGGTTCTTGGAAAGATATTTGACAGCCATGTTCACAGCAGCATTATTCACAATAGCCAAAAGATGAAAGTAACCAAACTGTTCACTGACAAATGAATGGATTAACAAAATGTGATATATACATACAATGAAATGCTATTCAGTGGCTAGCCATATGCAGGAGAATAAAAGTGGACTCCTACTTTTCACCATATACAAAAATTAAGTCAAGATGGATTAAAGACTGAAATATAAGGCCTCAAACTGTGAAAATCCTAGAAGAAAACCTAAGAAATACCCTTCTTGACCTCAAGCTTGGCAAGGAATTTTTGGCTAAGGTCCCAAAAGCAATTGCAACAAAACCAAAAATTGACAAGTGGGTTCTAATTAAATTGAAGAGCTTCTGCACAGCAACAGAGTAAACAGACAACCTACAGAATCGGGGGAAAATATTCACAAACTATGCATCCAACAAAGGTCGAATATCCAGAATCTATAAGGAATGTAAACAAATCACCAAGCAAAAAACAAATAACCCCATTAAAAAATGGGCAAAGGACATGAAAAGACACTTCTCAAAAGAAGGCAACCAAGTAGCCAACAAACGTATGAAAAAATACTCATCATCTTCATGTCCTTTGCAGGGACATGGATGAAGCTGGAAACCATCATTCTCAGCAAAATATCACAAGGACAGAAAACCAAACACCACATGTTCTCACTCATAAGTGAGAGTTGAACAATGAGAACACATGGACACAGGGAGGGGAACATCACACACCAGGGCCCGTTGTGGGGTGGGGGCTGGGGGATTGATAACATTAGGAGAAATACCTAATGTAAAAGACGAGTTAATGGGTGCAGCAAACCAACATGGCACATGCAGACCTATGTAACAAACCTGCACGTTGTGCACATGTACCCTAGAACTTAAAGTATAATAATAAAATAAATAAATAAATACTCATTATCACTAATAATCAGTGAAATGCAAATGAAAACACAATGAGATACCATCTCACAGCAATCAGAATGGCTATTACGAAAAAGTTAAAAAATAACAGATGCTGTTGAGGCTGTGGCAAAAAAGGAACACTTACACACTGTTGGTGGGAATGTAAATTAGTTCAGCCAATGCGGAAAGCAGTTTGGAGATTTCTCAAAGAACTTAAAACAGAGTTACCTTTAGACCCAGCAATTCTGTTACTGGGTATAAATCCAAAAGAAAATAAATCATCCTACAAAACAGACATATGCACTCATATGTTCATTGCAGCTCTATTCAAAATAGCAAAAACATGGAATCAACCTAGGTGTTCATCAATCGTGGATTGGAAAAAGAAAATGTGGTACATATATACCATGGAATACTATGCAGCCATAAAAAAGAATAAAATCATGTCCTTTGCAGCAACATGGATGGAGCTGGAGGCCATCATCCTAAGTGAATTAAAAAAGGAACAGAAAACCAAATACCACATATTCTCACTTATAAGTGAGAGCTAAACATTAGGTATTCGTGGGCATAAAGATAGCAGCAATAGACACTGGGGACTACTGGAACAGGGAGGGAGGGAGAGGGGTAAGGGTTGAAAAACCAACTATTGGGTATTATACTCATTACCTGAGTGATTGGATCATTCACATCCTAAACCTCAGGATCATACAATACACCCATGTGACAAGCCTACACCTGTACCCACTGAATCTAAAATAAAAGTTGAAATTATAAAAAGGAAATACTATTCATCAATAAAATAAATAAAGTACTGATACACACAAAAGATTACATATTATATTATTTATACAAAATTCAGAGAAAGGGCAAATTTATAGAGATGAAAATCAGATCAATCATTGCCTTGAGCTGGAGGTGGGAGTTCAGATTAAATGTAAACAGACAGGAGGGAATTTTTGGAGGTGATGCAAATGTTCTGAAACTGGATTGCAGTAATAATTATACAACCCTATAAATTTACTAAAATTTTTGCACTGTACATGTATAACGTGAATTTTATGGCATGTAAATTATACCTCAATATAGCTACTTCTTAAAAGTCATCCTAAGAAGACTTGGCTGAATTTTCAAGTCAGTAATATCCCAGATGAGTAAATCTAGTGGCTTTGGTGTACATATACAACTATAAGAAAGTCTTAACACACTCCTCCTGCCAACTAGATTGCTGTTCATAAACCACACGGTTCTCTACAGTCAGGAAGGAGTAGGGGTTTTCTCAGTGCCAAGGCAAAGGAATGGTATCCCAGGCAATGGAAACAACATGAATGAAAGTATGTGGGCTTTCAAAAGCCTGGAGGATCCAAGAACTGTATGCATTTTAGTACGTCTGAATTAGAGGGTTCAAGTTGGGGAGAGGGGAAGGGAAGTCAAAAACAAGCTGTGGACTGTCCATACCCACAGTTCCTGGAGAGCCTTGAACACTGGACTGAGAAGCTTTGACTTTATCCCAGGAACAGTAAGAGAGCCTGTAAAGATTTTAGGCGGAAGATTGACATCGGATTTGCAGATTAGGAACAGCTCTTTGGAGGCTGCTGTAGGTGGATTGGAGGGGACTAGCCTGGAAGCTCCTAGTATGTTCTGTGCATTGTGCTAGCCTCTGGGGTTAGAATAGTGAACCAGACAAACAAAAGTCCTGTGCTTATGAAGCTAGTGGCAGGGAGAACAGTAAATAACCACATAAGAAAAATAAAGATAATTAATTTCAGAAAGCAATAGATGTTATGGAGAAAATGAAATAGGGTAAAAGAAGAGTGACTGCTGGGGCTTCTTTGGATTGGTAAGTCAGGGAAAGCCTCCCTGAGGAGGTGATATTTCAGTTGAGACCCGAATGAAACAATGGGCCCACCCACAACTAGATCTGGGGACAGAATGTTCTAAGCAAGAGGGAATAAATAACTAAAGCAAAAACCCTGAAGCTAGAACCAAATTGGAGCATGATGAGTTTGATCTGTTTTAACAGTCAATGCTTTAGAGGTATTAAGGCCTAATCTGGAACAAGGACAATGGGATTTAAAGAAGAGAGGAATACAAGAGGTATTAAGGAGGTCGGATTGCCAGGATAAACAGCTCAAAATTACAGAGTGGAACCTAAGCCGTATTTACATTTAAACGACAGGTCAAACCCTGTTAATAGGACACCTGGCAGAGTAAGTGATCGCCAGTAGCCATGACAGGTAGTAAGCCCTCCAAGCCTTGGAGTTCAGCAATTTTTTAAAAAACAACAATGTCTCAAGCTTTCTAGAAGCAAACTGGACGAATGTTAGGCAACAGTAGGTATCGATTGCTTGTTATGTATCAGGTACTGTTCTATGTGTTAGGGATATATTAGTGACAAGACAGAAAAAATTCCACCTTCATAGAGCTTACATTGCAGCCAGGGAGACTGAAAATAAGCAAACAAACAGAGCTGAAATGGAAAAATAAAGTAAGGTAAAACAAAAGAGATTGTGGGGAAGGGAGTGTGCATTATTTTAGATAGAGTGGCTGGTCAGGAGAAGCCCTCCATTAAGTAGACAATTGAGCAACTAGAGTGATCAACCATCTGGTTTTCCCAGCATTGTCTTGGTTTTGGCACTGAAAATCTCATGCCCTGGGAAATCCCTTGGTTCTAGGCAAACCAGGGCAGTCACTCACTCTAGGAAAGAAAGGAGCTAAGGAGGGGAATCGCTCAATTATCTGAGAAAAAAATGACCCAGATAAAAGGAATAGCCCCATTCCACCTCACACTTTCCCTCTTCCACTGCAGCAGGATGTGGAGGTAGCTTTTCCCTCACAGCACTTCTACCTACATACAGCTAAAAGGGAAGGAAATTGGAAGGAGTGAGTCTGAAAAGATTGGTGAACACAAATGGTGCCTAAGCTCAATGTAATGTGTTTGTGCCCTCTCTCCTTACACTGGTGCTAGAATAGCTCAGAATTGAATAAATGCATAGCAAAACAAGAGTGCATTCATACACCTGATGTTCAGCAAATCTATAGATAATTATTCAATGCAATGTTGAAATAAATTATTGGCTGGCATCTTTGTGGCACTTTTGCAAACTTGCATCCATGGACCTATGTTCTCCCTTTGCTATGCCCTTGCATGAATGCCAGGTTAAAGAATGCGGATATTACTCTGTCAGCAATGAGTCACCACTAAATGGTTCTGAACAGGGGCAGGCTGTGATGGCAGAGAAGAGTTTTCAAGGGAATCAGGTGGTTTTGTGGATGACAGGATAAGGACTTTAAAGCTCAAAGAAGACAGATCAATCAGGAAAAATCATAGATGGGAGTTCTCAGTTGGCAGTCTGTATTACTGGATCTAACCGAACACAAATCTGGAAGCCAACTCCGTGTCAGCCTAAGGCCCTGACCCCTGGAATGATGGTTTCCATCCACGGAGCTATATAGAAGTATGGATTATTCCTTGACTGGAACCTTGCGGGAGGAGTGGAAGGCAGTCCTTCTTTGGGTAGGCAGTTGGTTTCACATAAATTCCAAGGTCTTTTCCAGTCTTGAGATGCTGGACTGACGATGTTGTCAATTGGTCTTTCCTCCTGTCTGCCCCTAAAAAAAGATTGGAAGCTCTGTTATTGATCTTGATGGGGTCTGTTAACCTACAGGACCTGGCAGAGGTTTTGAGTTGTTACTCCTACTGGGCTATACCCTACCTGGGACCTGGGCTCATCTTACTACACCATCTGCTACCCTTCTAACCTCTGATGCCGTTCAACTTCCTTGAGGAGCCCCTGGAGCAAGAGAGGGAAATGCAACTGCATGACTGCTGAATACCCAGAAGATACTCTATGATTCATGACTCTGACATGGGGGATGGGGAGGGGCAGCTCAAGGAATGGATTAATTAATATATTTGGAGCTTGCTTTCCCTGGTACCTAAGTTGGAAGGGACCTCAACAAGTAACTGAATATTCTCGTTATCCCCACTCCAGAAACAGAACAACTGGGAAAGAAATGATAGGCTATATCCAAGGCCAAGAGAAAAGGAAAGGAAGTTGTAGATGATGCCTCTGGATGCAAAAACTTGGAAAATGATTCTCAGCTATAAAAGGGAGACTTAATATAAATTATAAATAGTGCATTGGATCAACCAGTGCTATTGACTCCAATAAATTATTTGCATTTATTCACAAGATTTGCAGTTACTCAAGCATCATGCATTCACTCAGATTTCATACACTCTGATCTTACACACACTCCTTCAGATGTCACACACACACATTCTTACATATTACTCACACTTACTTAGACATCACACACATTCATTCAGACTTAGTCGTGCTTAATCAAATGTCATGTCATTTCTCCCTTATCTGGTTGTCACCAATGATCACTTAAATGCCACATATACAGACCTTATCAGATGCCACACAGTTACACAGATGGTGCCACATCCAAATGCTACCTGTTCTTCATCATGTATCATAAACACTCATCCAGGCATCCTCCAATCCCTTGCTATTCAAAGTGAGGTCCCTAGCCCAGCAACATCGGCATACCTGGGAACTTGTAAGAAATGCAGAATCTCAGATCCCACCCAGACCTGATGAATTAAAAGTCTGCATTTTAACAAAATTCCTAGGTGATTCATATGCACATTGACATTGAGAAGCACTGACACCAGGACTGAATCCCATTAACTGTCATATTCCCGGTGCCTAGACAGCAGCTAGGCATATTAGGTGCTCAATAAATGTGTTTTGTTTTGTTTTGTTTTGTTTTGTTTTGTTTTGTTTTGTTTTTGAGATGGAATCTCGCTCTGTCGCCCAGGCTGGAGTGCAGTGGGTGACACATCCTGACATCTTTCATGCTCATCAAAATGTTTCTTCATGCAATACCACTCTGAAGTACATTTTCTAAAGAAACCCTTGCTCATATATACAGGTGGAAAGGTAAAGGAATGCTCAATACAGCAATAGTTGATACGGGGAAAATTGAAAACAACCTAAATAAGCCAGGGCATTAACAAATAGAATGTGATCCATGCATTCAGTAAACAGCAGTGAAAAAATAACAAATGAAGGCTACAGGCACTGTTATAGATAAAACAAAACTATAGATGACACAAATAAATGGAAAAACACCCCATGCTCAAGGATTGGAAGAATGAAAATCATTAAAATGACTCTACTGCCAAAGCAATCTATAGATTGAATGCAAGGAATGGAGAATTCCATTTTCCCTATCAAAATACTAATACATTTTAATGATTTTCCCTATCAAAATACTAATGTCATTTTTTTACATAATTAGAAAGAACAACCCTAAAATTCATATGGAACCAAAAAGCCCAAATAGCCAAAACAATTCTAAGCAAAAAGAACAAAACTGGAGGCATCACATTACCTGACTTCAAATTATATTACAAAACTATGGTAACTAAAACAGTATGGTATTGGTATAAAAATAGGCACACTGATCAATGGAACAGAATATAGAACCCAGAAATAAAGCTGCATATGTACAGCCAACTGATCTTTTACAAAGTTGACAAAAATATATGCTGTGGAAAGGACATCCTATTCCATAAATGGTCCTTGGAAAATTGGCTTGTCATATGCAGAAGGATAAAATTGGGCCCCTATATCTCACCACATAGAACAATTAACTCAAGATGGATTAAAGACTTAAATGTAAGACCTGTAACTGTAAAAATACTAGAAGAAAACCTAGGAAAAACTCTTCTGGATGTTGGTCTAGGCATCTACTCATCTGACAAAGGGCTAATATCCAGAACCTACAAAGAGCTCAAACAAATTTACAAGAAAAAAACAAACAACCCCATCAAAAAGTGGGCAAAGGATATGAACAGACATTTCTCAAAAGAAGACATTCATACACCCAACAGACACATGAAAAAATGCTCATCATCACTGGCCATCAGAGAAATGCAAATCAAAACCACAATGAGACACCATCTCACACCAGTTAGAATGGTGATCATTAAAAAGTCAGGAAACAACAGGTGCTGGAGAGGATGTGGAGAAATAGGAACACTTTTACACTGTTGGTGGGATTGTAAACTAGTTCAACCATTGTGGAAGACAGTATGGCGATTCCTCAAGGAACTAGAACTAGAAGTACCATATGACCCAGCCATCCCATTACTGGGTATATACCCAAAGGATTATAAATCAT
The DNA here is from genome assembly GCF_003255815.1 of Theropithecus gelada. Classification (NCBI taxonomy): domain Eukaryota; kingdom Metazoa; phylum Chordata; class Mammalia; order Primates; family Cercopithecidae; genus Theropithecus; species Theropithecus gelada. Next base: position 4,777,509 of record NC_037689.1, read on the forward strand.
GCTGCTATAAAGACACATGCACACGTATGTTTATTGCGGCACTATTCACAATAGCAAAGACTTGGAATCAACCCAAATGTCCATCAGTGACAGACTGGATTAAGAAAATGTGGCACATATACACCATGGAATACTATGCAGCCATAAAAAAGGATGAGTTTGTGTCCTTTGTAGAGACATGGATGCAGCTGGAAACCATCATTCTCATCAAACTATCACAAGAACAGAAAACCAAACACCACATGTTCTCACTCATAGGTGGGAACTGAACAATGAGATCACTTGGACTTGGGAAGGGGGACATCACACACCGGGGCCTATCATGGGGAGGGGGGAGGTGGGAGGGATTGCATTGGGAGTTATACCTGATGTAAATGACGAGTTGATGGGTGCTGACGAGTTGATGGGTGCAGCACACCAACATGGCACAAGTATACATATGTAACAAACCTGCACATTATGCACATGTACCCTAGAACTTAAAGTATAATAATAATAAATAAATAAATAGATAAAAATTAAAAAAAAGAATTCATAACTAAGAACTCAAAAGCAAATGCAATAAAACCAAAAATAAGTAAATAGGACTTAATTAAACTAAAAAGCTTCTGCACAGCAAAAGAAATAATCAACAGAGTGAACAGACAACCTGCAGAATGAGAGAAAATATTTGCAACCTATGCATAGGACAAAGGACTCATATCCAGAATCTACACAGAACTCAAACAACCCAATAACAACAAAAAACGCCAAATAACCCCATTAAAAATTTGCAAATGACAGGAACATTTTCCAAAAGAAGACATACAAATGGCCAACAAGCATATGAAAAAATCAGCATCACTAATCATCAGGGAAATGCAAATTAAAGCCACAATGGGATATCATCTCACACAAGTCAGAATGGCTATGATTTAAAAGACAAAAAATAACAGATGTTGGCGAGGATGTGAAGAAAAGGGAATGCTTATCCACTTTTGGTAGAGATATAAAGTAGTACATCCTCTATGGAAAACAGTATGGAGATTTCTCAAGCAACTAAAATTAGAGCTACCATTCGATCCAGCAATTCTACTACTGGATATCTACCCAAAGGAAAATAAATCATTATATCAAAAACATACCTGCACTTATGTATGTTCATAGCAGCACTATGGAATCAACAAGCAAAGATATGGAATCAACCGAAATGTCCATCAATGGATGGTTGGATAAAGAAAATGTGACATATATACACCATGGAATACTATTCAGCCGTAAAAAGCATGAAATTTTATATATATATGTATATACAATATATACGTGTATATATATTATATATACATATATATATACACACACTTTTTTTTTTTTTTGAGATGGAGTCTAACTCTGTCGCCCAGGCTGGAGTGCAGTGGCGTGATCTCAGCTCACTGCAAGCTCCGCCTCCCGGGTTCAAGCCATTCTCCTGTCTCAGCCTCCCGAGTAGCTGGGTCTACATGGTCTTGATCTCCTGACCTCGTGATCCGCCCGCCTCGGCCTCCCAAAGTGCAGGGATTACAGGCGTGAGTCACCGCGCCTGGCTGAAGTTATATCCTTTGCAGCAACTTGGATAGAACTGGAGGCCATTATCATAAGTAAAATAATGCAGACACAGAAAATCAAATGCCGCATGTTCTTACTCATATATGAGAACTAAATAATGTGTACATATGGACATAGAGAGTGGAATAATAGACATTGGAGACTCAGAAGGGCCGGTGGGTAGAAGGGAGTGGATGATGAGAAATTACTTAATGGGTACAATGTACATTATTCAGCTGATAGGTACACTAAAAGCCTAGACTTCACCACTACACAATATACTCATGTAACAAAACTGCACTTGTACTCCCTACATTTATATTAAAAAGGCAAAAATCCTCAAAACTATAATCTTGTTTATAAGCAAGTTACAGAGTGATATATTTACTATGATACTATTTATACGTAATTATAAAACCTATAAAACAATACTCTATGTTGTCAATGAATAGGTTAATATGTAGTAAAAGTATAAGAACTTCCAAGGAAATAACAAACAACAAATTCAGAATAGTGGTGACCACTGGACAGAGAGAAAGAGAAGAGAGGAAAAGGATTGGGAGGAGTACACAGAGATTTTAACTGTATCTGTAATATTTTATTTCCTAAAAAGAAAGATATCTGAATCAAATTAGGCAAAATTCCAAGATTTGACAAATCTGAGTGGGGAGTGTAGCATTATTCCCTGTGCTTTTGAATGCTTGAAATATTTTATTGAACAAAGGAAAAACATGAACAAGGAGATAAAAGAATTTGCTACTCTTGGAAGCTTCATCTTCTCAACAAGGCAGCATTTCTTTTTCCTCTATCTTTACCAGGAACATTTCATTTTCTCAAACTAGTTTCATGGTAGGTCTTTCTTCATTTACAGGTCAGCACAAGCTCCCACAAACACTTGACCCATCTGGCTTTGAGCTTAATCCTTGGTGGGAGTAGTGGTGAGCCCTTTTGTCTCCTATTGACCCCTGATAGGCTAGCATCAACCAGGACACTGTCAAGGAATTGCTAAATAAAACAGATTTCAGAAGATGTTGGTTTACAGATCACTATTTCATGACTAATAATTCATACTCACATTCAGGTCTCACATACTTATGTACAAGGCAAAGCACATAAGTTTTTATTGAACTCTTCTTTATTTTACATTTATCTTAGAGCCCTATTTGACACAACTCCTTTTTGCTAACTGCCTTTCAGCTATTAAAAAGCTGCATATCAGAAATGTTATGCTCCTTCCTTGGTGGCATCTCATATGCTGCAAGCCGAACAGCTTTACCTCCACTTTTCAATATACACTTTTCAGTGAACAAACATCTGAAGCTTGTCCTTAAAAGCTGTTAATACAAACAAAGCTCATTTTATACTGGGATGCATTTCTCTTTGTACAGTTACAAATCTCTAAATATTCCTCAGAGGTGGAGGATCAGTCTATTGGTTGGTTCCTTTGATGCCATGCTCTAGTCATCTTGCATTCCTCTGCCCTCCCAATCTAAGTCCATTAATGAGGTCAGACTTACATCATGTAGTGCCATTACCCAAATTGATTTGTGTCAGAATGGTCTTAAATTATTCCCTATTATATGGTTGAGGCGAGAGAAGAAGACCTCAGTGCAAAGCTAAGAAAGACTAGTATGTTACAGTGGTTTCCATTTTCCAATTCTGTTCATCTGAGTCCTGAAAATCTTAGCTCTAAAGCTCACTGTCAGCCTATGTTATCAATATAAGCTCATGGATTATGTAGCACAACCTGAAGCTTGAAAAGCATTTCCATTTAAATGCCAACTTTCAGTCACTTGTTTCCGATAATTCTAGTTAATATTCCAATGATCCTAGTTAATATTATCTGGTTAATATTATCCCACATACTACAACTTTCCTGGTATTAAATGTTTACGGTTGTTGATATATTTTTGAGCCAATGCATCTACATTTTCATGGCTCCTGAACTTATCTATTTTAATCAATTTATTGGTATCTAGTACATTTAGAATAGCAGAACCAGTGCAATTTTCATCCAATGTCTTCGTTTTCATCCAAGAAGTTCGGATTTTGACCCAATGGCTCATAAAGCTGTACTTTATTGAGTTGATAACAGAAACATGTACATTTTTAAATTAGCATTAAGTATCATTTTTCACAGAATGCAAACAACATATCAATATAATTATAGAAGGTAAAACTTGTATTGCCTGCTAAGATCTATGCTTTTGGGAATAACTATTATATATCAGTTGTGTTCTTGGCAGAGCAGAGTGTATCTGATCAAGGACAAGTTTGAACAGTTATCTCTAGGAAGTCTTCATTGTCTGGACTTTTGTCTGCATTAAAATTGAGTCTTCATCTTGAATTTATACAGATGTTCCCTATTTGTGGCAGTTAGTTCCCATACCTTATGTTCTTTTTTCTAGTCAGGCCAATTGATAAATCCACTACAGAAACTCCTTTTGAATATAATCACTGTCAACAGAGAACAAGCGAGGATCTTCTAGGGTTGTTGGATCAAGCCTGAAATTCTACCACTTGGCAATTCTCCATCCTGTCATCTGCTTACTGGATAAAATGCTGAATGTATCCAATTTCCAGTGGAAATTAGAGGAAAGAGCCAAATAGGCTAGCTTAAGAAATTAAATCTGCCCTAGATAGCATAAAGTTGTTTACCAGTAATATGTCTCAATATAACAAAGTTATTTCTGTTCATCACAAATATTGATGATATATCCAAACTCTTCTTTAGTTAAACAAAATGCCCACATGCATCACATGCTCAGGACTCTTCACACACTATTCCTCAGACAATTGCTTGCACAATAAGTAACACTTGCATAACAAAAGTACTCCATGAGAAGCTCCCAGCAGATAAAGTTGAACCCAATTAAACCTGATAAACAATATTATACACTTTTTTTAATAGTTTGATGTACAGCCTGACTTTTTTATCATGCTTACACCAACCAGATGTGAGAAAACAAATTCTGATAGAACTTACAGAGAGTTTAATAACTGCTAAATTCAGAGAAACAAATTCACAATTCAGCCTTTTCCCCAATATGCTGTTATTCTTTTTTCCCAACATTTTTGTGATCTCTTGGAACATTCGTTTCCTTCTTTGATCCAACAAACCTTAGTCACCCATCCATGCCAGCCACTCTGCTAGGCACTACAGTTGCAGATGCTGATTGGACCCACTTCCTACCCAAGCCAACTGGCCCACTGGGAATGACAAACATCATGCCAAGGGCTGCTTGAGCTCTTCAAAGGGCTCTGAAAGTGTTTGAGACCTAAAAATAAATGTGCTCACTCCAACATATGAAAAAGAAAACTGGAAAGTCAAAAGTAGTAAATGTGAAACCAAATGTTTTCAAATGTAATATTAGGTCAGTTTTATTGTTTACTTTAGAATTAATAAAATTCAGAGTATCCATTACATTTGAAAACTATTTGTAGATTAAATTTTCTCACATCACAAAAGTTCCCAAGCAAGCAGCATTTTGTATTGCTACGAAATCTTAGCCACTTGTAAGTTGAATGAGGTACTTGTAGGCAAGTATTTTCAAAAAGCAAAGTTATAACAATCCCCTTCCAATGTTTTGCAGCAGGAAGCTTATATTTAATGAGAGATGTGAAAGCATTTTAATTTGTTTGAAAAGTTGTGGGGTGGAGGTTTCCAAAAGCAAGACAGCCTAGGATCCTCTATATAGATTTTAGTGTGGTCCTGGCTCTAACTTTTAAGAGACTCATAGGCCTCAGGCAAGCATGATGCCCTGCTGACATTTTGCTTACATATGCTCCAAAATGATTTTGAAAAACTGTGTATGACTTTGCATATTTTAAAATTGACACCTGAAATTTTTCATTATGTTTAATTAGTTTCAAAAGATGTCACTTTCAGATCACTGTAAGCATCATTCTTCCAAATCTACCCAATGGAATCTAAATAGCATAGTCATGTGACTATCAGAAATTTTGAACTTGATTTACTTTTCATTTCTCCAAAGAATTTTGTCTTAATGAATTTTTTATATTTGACATCATTTCTTTTTAAATTTTTAATTTTTATGGGCACACAGTAGGTACATATATTTATGGGGTATATGAGATATTTTGATACAGGTATGTAATGTAATAATCACATCAGGCTAAATGGGTGTCTGTCACCTCAAGCATTTATCCTTTGTGTTACAGACAATTCAATTATACTCCTTTAGTTATTTTTAAATGTACAATTAAATTATTTCTTACTACAGTCAACCTGTTGCACTATCAAACATTAGATCTTAATCATCTTAATCATTCTATTTTTTGTGTGTCCATTAGCCATCTCCATGTCCCCATCACCCCACAATTACCCTTAGCATCCTCTGGTAACCATTCTACTCTCTAACTCCATGAGTTCAGTTGTTTTAATTTTCAGCTCCCACAAATAAGTGAGGACATGTGATGTTTGCCTTTCTGTGCCTGGATTATTTAATGACCCCAGTTCCATCCATGTTGTTGCAAATGACAGGATCTCATTCTTTTTATGGCTGAGTAGTACTCCACTGTGTATATGTACCACATTTTTTTATCCACTTATCTATTGATGGACACTTAGGTTGCTTTCAAATCTTGGCTATTGGGAATAGTGCTGCAATAAATATGAAAGTGTAGATGCCTTTTTGATACTTTTTTGGTATTCTTTTTCCTTTCTTTTGGGTACATACCTCGCAGTGGATTGCTGGATCAGTGGCTCTATTTTTATTTTTCAAGGAACCTCCAAACTGTTTTCCATAGTGGTTGTACTAATTTACATTCCTACCAACAATGTACAAGGGTTCCCTTTTCTCCACACCCTCACCAGCATTTGTGATTGCCTGTCTTTTGGATAAAAGTCATTTTAACTGGAGTGAGATGATATTTCATTGTAGTTTTGATTTTTACTTCTCTGATAATCAATTATGTTGAGCACCTTTTCATATACCGGTTTGCCATTTGTATGTTGTTTGAGAAACTGGCATCTTTTCTTGATTACCTTGTCATACTTCTCGCAATAAAAATCTATATATAGACTGAAATTAAACATTTTTATCTCTCAGAGCTATAAGGATCTAAGTATTAAAGTTTTCTTCAAGATTGAGTTATAATTATTAGTATGCAATTGATAAAAAACATAAATTACATATTTGAAAAAACACAGAAGGTAAAATTTTATTGGAAACATATCCCCTAATGAGATCAATGGAGCTTCTAAAATTGGCTGATGTATCCACAGATCAATATAATTTACCGTTCAAATGAGACAGCATTAAGAGACACTGCTCTTCCTGTTTTTCATTTATATAGATTTAAGCACTGGGAAATAAATAAGTAGATAAGAATGAATGAACGTTTTGTTATAACAAAGTCACTCAGTTCTTTGAACTCCTTATGAATTACATGCTAAAAGTCACGTACTGATTCATCATCAAAATTATTCTTAAAGATTTACCAGCTGCCAACTCCATTACATTCTTCTTACCCATTTTGTTGAAAGCAAAGAATTAGAAAGCATCTGGTTCACAAAAGGATTTATTTCCCAGTAACACAATCACTCACTTTCTCAACAACAGAACCAGTATTTGGAATTTCCCCATTGTCAAATGCCTGGAGGTTTTTGACACTCTGTGACTAGTGCTCTAGGGTAGTATGAGGCTTGCCTTTCTTTTGTAAACAGAAAGGATTGTAAAAGTAGAGGTGGTGAGGGAGACTGGGTACTTGGGCAGGTCGGTTTTAGAAAAGAGTAAATATTGAAGCTGAGGATCTGGAAATTGATTCCCTTAAAATGACATGTTCCTATATAATCTCTTTGTGTGCCACCAGGAGTAACTATCCCCCAGTTCAAAGGCTGTGTGCCTAATAGACTTAGTGTAACTCCTAGACGATCAATATACTGTTAAAGAAAATGCATTTGGTTTTCCAAAGTGTTCTCTCATACATTTCCTTCTTGCCACTGCCCAGGGAGCTATTTATGGCTGGCAGGATTGACATTGCCTGTGGTAGATAAAGAACTTGTGGGCCAGAGAGAGGGAAGAGTGATTTGTCCAAAAAGTCACAGCCAATGTTTCTGATCCCTTGTCTCCAGGGTCTGAGCTTTTGGGACCACTCCACATTGCCTTGCAAGCTCCCGTCCTAATCAGTCAGACACCAGCAAGTACTTACTGAAGACTTCTTGGCTTCCCAACATCATGCCAAGCAGCCCCATCCCCCATCCTCTGTCCTTTCCTTTTCCACTAAACTTCTCACTCACTATACTTGTCTAACTCCCGCTAATTTGCTGACATTTACTGAGCACTCATTGCCAGTCAATAGTGCTTTATATATCTTACTTAACCCTTACAAAACCACAATGGGGTTGGTACTATGTTCACACTGTTTTAAGGGTCTGCCCTTAAAATTAAGGATGACAGTCCACCATAGATGAAACACAATTTTTATTTTTTCACCACAGTGAAATAGAAATTACAGGACACCAGGACACCAAGTCTAGGTAGTGGATTTCACTTTGCCTTTTGTTTTCTAATTTTGGCAACTCCAGCTATTACCCTTACTCTTTGCCTTGAGATACTCAGTCTCAGGCCCTAGACCAGGTTGGTGTAGGTCATTCCGGATTGAATACAGAGAGCTCAGTTTCAGAGTCAACCTGTGTCTGAGCACCAGCTGACCTGAGGGGGAAACATTCAGGGTGGCCTCAGGTCAAGTTTGTTATAGGGTTGTGAAATTTGTGCAGGGCACAAAGTTGCAGAGTCAAAAGTACAAATTGGGGCTGAAATCCAGGCTATGCTCTACTTGTCAAGTGTCACCCACACAGGGCTGCAGTCATCCAAAAAGGAGGCTTTTTCCATATTCATCTGTCTAAAATGGGTCACCTTTCTCTTAGGTACACAAGAGCATCATATAGGCTGTCAGATATCCTGGTAATGTTCTCAGTCTCTGTTGATTCATTTTGCCAATAATGTAAATGATGTGCACTGGTTTTCAGCTTTAGAATCAATCCGTATACAAGGCCTGGTAGACCTAGTTATATTTACAGAACAGAATAGAAATGTTATCAGCATTGAAAATGTAACAGCAAAAGAATGACTGTCAGAAAGTGATAGGTTAAAAAAAAAAAAAAACCTCTAATATCTTCATCTTATGTAGATACTGATTCCCAGCGATGAAACAAACATAAATGAATTATGCTTTTAAATCAATGTTAGAAAACAGTTAAACCGCTGGGCGCGGTGGCTCACGCCTGTAATCCCAGCACTTTGGGAGGCTGAGGTGGGTGGATCACGAGGTCAGGAGTTCAAGACCAGCCTGGCCAATATGGTGAAACCCTGTCTCTACTAAAAATACAAAAAAATTAGCTGGGCGTGGTGGTGCATGCCTGTAATCCCAGTTACTCGAGAGGCTGAGGCAGGAGAACTGCTTGAACCCGGGAGGTGGAGGTTGCAGTGAGCCAAGATCGCACCACTGCACTCCAGTCTGGGCGACAGAGCAAGACTCCATCTCAAAAAAAAAAAAAAGGAAAAAGAAAAGAAAAGAAAAAGAAAACAGTTAAACATGAGAAAGCAGGACAGAATGCTAAAGATTACAACATAAATTAATTAGATGAAAAATTAAGGAAAAAAGGCATAGAATTCATAGTTACAAAGGCAACAAGAAGAAAAACAAAATAATAATATATGTACGTTACAGCTTTGCCTTTGTCCAGTGTAGAGCCCAGGGCACATCCCTTCATAAGCTCTTTTGACACCCGCTTACCCTCCACTCAGTCTCCCCTGCCCCCTTCCCTGAAGCAGCCAAACAATGCAGACTGGGCCTTCTCCCTATTTTTCGCTATCGTTATCTTCATTCTCTGTATCTTTATTTTCTGTCCCTTCATTATCTCTTTATTCTCTGGGTCATTATTTTCCATCTTTCTAAATATTTATATCACTCTACATCTCTGTTGCTTTTTCAATTTCTCTCTGTGTCTTTCTGCAATTTTGGCTCTACCTTTCTGGCTCCTTCCCCATCGGTTCCAAAACTGCACCATGCTGTTTGGATAAACCAAATACCTGTTCCTGGACTATGCATACCTTGCCAGCATATTACCCTCACCCAATCTCAACCCAGAGCATAGCCAAATTTCCCACAGGAGAGATGTACACTCTGGAGATTGGACTCATCTCATCTCTGCTTCAACCCTTGAAACCTCCCCTATAAACGTCATAAAATTAGGGAAGAAGGGAGGGGAAAAAGTAAAATAAACCAAGCTTGCAGCATATTCAGCTTTAATCAAGTCAACTTACTCTCTGGCCTGCTTCCACATAGTTGTTTGTGCCTACTGTCTTAGAATCATGTAGACCCTGTTACATGATTACAGTTCCTCTTAACTGCTCTACAGATAACAATTTGAACATTGTGAAATGTTGTTTTCCCTTTGAGATATTCCTTCATGTTCTGCATACTGAAGAAACTACTATTTCAGCTGGTCTGAAGGACCCCACTGACGCCAGCTGACTTGAAGGACTCCATGAAAAGCTGACTCACCAAAGTATGCAGTTTCCATTTCCTGATGATTTCATCCCCCTTACCCTGACAAAAACAACCCCTCATCTTCCATGATCACCTTAATAAATAACTCCAGCCCGGAACTCCTTGGGGAGATGGATTTGAGGTTCTCCTCCCATCTCCTTGCTTGATGTGGTGCCCTGTGATGATTACATTATTTTTTGCTGCATTTTTGCTGTCTTAGTGTAATTGGTTAGTTACTGTGTATTGGGCATATGAGCCTGTTGGTCCTATAACATCTTCATCCCACTGCCAGCAGCCTCTCCCTGATTCCTCTGCTCAATCTACTCCAGGACAGGTAGTAAGGGCTCCTTGATCTCATACCCATTAATTCTTTCTTCCTGAGGGACTCTCTCATTCCACGCTTTTCCTTTTTCTCTCATTCTCTCTCCTTCTTTCTTCTCCCATCCCTTTTTCTCCCCCTTCTTCTCCCCCCAGCATTCTCTCCCCAGCCCCTCACCTCTGCCCAATCCCACCACTGAAGTTCCTCAGGGCCATGCCAGAGCTTCTTTTTCTTCTCTCCTCTCCCCACTCTGCACAATTCCCCTGGGTAACCTCATTTGCCCTTGTTGTCTCAACCACCAGCTCAGCCATATTCTTACTCCTTCAAACTCCGAGGAAGCTGCAGCCACAACCCTCTTCATCCTAAAAAACACACCTCAGGGCATTCTGCCCTCAATTTGGGTGAATCATGACCCCTGATGTTTGTTCATGGACATAGGACCACCTATCCAGCTCCTCCCTTGAAACCCTGTCTTCCTCTGCTTGCCAGAACACCCTTTGCTCCTGCCTTTCTTTTACTTCTTTGGCAGCTCCTTCTCAGGCTCCTTGCTGGCATTCTTCTTTGCTTGTTTCCTCCTTAAACATCCACATTCTCAGGGCCCTGACCTCTTCCTCTCCAAACACCCTCTGAGGGAGGTCTTAAAATTTATAGCCATGGCTTGGGAAAGGAGGAGCCACGGAGTGGGTCTTGAAAGATGCACAGGAAATTTCTGTGGCAGCTGTAAAGTTCATAGGCATGAAGCAGATGACCTCGCTGAGATAAGGCCAGGCCACAGCCTCCTGGACCCAGAGAGACGTTGGAGAACTTGGCAGGGCTGCAGACAGAGGACTTTAAATACATATCCTGCCTTCAGTGATTCTATTCTGCATGCTGTATTGACTATCAAGATCTTCTAAATGTGCCAGATTCAGTTTTTTAATAAATAAATTACTAAAAACTTGGTAGTTGGAGTTACTTTTCAGCCACAGTAATTGGCTCTTAAATTGTTTAAAGGGTAATACTACTTTTTGCAATGTAAAAAAAAAAAAATCCTACCTCTCCAAATAAAGACAATCTATAAATTGTTCAGACAGTCCCATATGGTCTTTCTGCAGGTTTGGCTGAAGGAAGACCAAAAGGAGTGAAAGAATTAAAAGTACTTTAAAAAATTTTTTTTGATGGAGTTTCGCTCTGCCGCCCGAGCAGGAGTGCAGTGGTGCAATCTTGGCTCACTGCAACCCCTGCCTCCTGGGTTCCAGTGATTCTCGTGTCTCAGCCCCCGAGTAGCTGGGATTACAGGCATGTGCCACCTCGCCCGGCTAATTTTGCATTTTTAGTAGATACGGGGTTGCACCATGTTGACCAGGCTGGTCTCGAACTCCTGGCTCAAGTGATCCTCCCACTTCGGCCTCCCAAAGTTCTGTGATTACAGGCGTGAGCCACCGCACCTGGCCTAAAAGTATTATTTGTCATATTCAAGAAAGGAAAAGACTGTTCTTTGGCCAAAGTCTTTTTTTTTTTTTTTTTTTTAGACAGAGTCTTGCTCTGTCACCCAGGCTGGAGTGCAGTGGCATGATCTCGGCTCACTGCAAGCTCCGCCTCCCAGGTTCACGCCATTCTCCTGCCTCAGCCTCCCAAGAAGCTGGGACTACAGGTGCCCACCACCACGCCTGGCTAATTTTTTGTATTTTTAGTAGAGACGGAGTTTCACCGTATTAGCCAGGATGGTCTCGATCTCCTGACCTCGTGATCCACCCGCCTCGGCCTCCCAAAGTGCTGGGATTACAGGCGTGAGCCACCGCGCCCGGCTTCTTCGGCCAAAGTCTTAAGCTGTGGACAGTATTAATTAGTGATAACTCTGTGTGTGTGTGTGTGTGTGTGTGTGTGTGTGTGTGTGTGTGTGCGCGTGTACACTAAAAGTCAGTCAATCAGCAAGTGATAGCCTCACTTCAGTAACTGCAGTTCTGAGAGCAAATCAATGACAGCCCCAAACTTCTGAAAGTCTATCAGAAATGCCCAGTCCTACAACTCAGTCAATCAGTGATAACCCCCCAAAGTCAGCCAATCTGAGACAGCCCCACACTTCCAGACATCAGCCAATCATTGAGCACTCGATCCAGCTGCCATGTTCTAAAAGCCACTCCTTGACAGCAGCTTTAGTCCAGTGAGCACAGCAATGCACCGAAAGTCTGTCAGGCCCTCCACACTCCTGCTTATCAATGCTAGTCAGTCCATAAACTCCAGGCTTCCCATAATGTTCCGAAAGCTCTGGCTTTGTTCTGGAAGACTGTGACTTACGATCTGTTGTAGGCATACAGGAAGTTAATCTTTTTTGCATCAGATATCGAGTTCAATTTATTGTTGGTTCACAAGTTCACATCCCATTCAACAGCCCAACCTCTATTTACAGTTGGTTATAAGTTACAACTTCCTAGTGACAGACCTACTTTTCAATTCTTATAGTGGTTGCTTTATCTATTTTTAAAATTTGTGTATATTTGAATCTCAAAATGGCAAAACACAAGCTTAAATTCCATGATATATTTAAGAGTGTACATTTGTTAAATGAGGGAAAAGTCATTTTGAAGATCTTGGTTTAGTATACAATTGTTCATTCAATATCAAAAATGGTAGAAAATCAGATATAAACCAGCATATAACAGCTAAGCACAAGATGTATGATTTCGTGAACTGGTACCAAAGAAAATAATGAAATAGTGGACATTTGTTAAGAAAAAATCAGGTGAAAAAAATAAAGCAGAAGCTGTAATGGTCTTCTACTCTGTTTATTACCATCAATCTTGCATCTCAAATGACAATTTGAACATACTGCTACCAGTGTGTTCAAATTTTCTGATTCCAAAATTAAAAGCAAATTTTCAAGTGCCAAGATGAAATCTACTGCAATAATCTAAAATGTAATAACTCCATTTAATATTACAGAGATGATCAAGATCTCAATGTCTCATCATTCTTACAGCAAAGCTACTGAAGCACCTGTTCTCAATACAGAATAAAAGCCTTTACCTTTGCTTATGCAATATTTTTCTTGGGGTAAAGTCTTGTGAGTATAATTCCTTCCAGATCAAACTTCAGAAACAAGGGCAAATTTTTGCAGAGACTCTCTTATTGAGTTAGGAGTTAATGAGAAAAATGTTCCACTTTTGGTGGAAATGATACAAACTTTAGTGGATGTTTGCATAAAGGTGCAGACTATATTTATTCAAGGTTGGAAAAAAGCCTGCATGATTCTAGGGAAGACATCCTGCCCATATTTTGCATAATGACACTCTACTAGCATCTGATGTCCTTTCTGTTAACATTGAAGTAATTGTCATGAAATTCTTCTCTTACTTTGGCATTTACACTGTTCAAATTTAGCAAGTACAAGATTTTAATTTTTTTATTTTATTTTATTTTATTTTATTTTATTTTTAGACAGGGTCTTGTTCTGTCGCCCGTGCTGGAGAGCAGTGGTGCAATCCTGGCTCACTGCAGCCTAGACCTCCCAGGCTCAAGCGATCTTCCCACCTCAGCCTCCTGAGAAGCTGGGACTACAGGTGCATGCCACTGCGCTCAGCTAAGTTTTGTATTTTTTGTAGAGATGGGGTTTCATCAAGTTGCCCAGGCTAGTCTCCAACTCCTGGGCTCAAGGGATCCGCCTGCCTCAGCCTCCCAAAGTGCTGGGATTACAGGCATGACCCTCTGCACCTGGCCATGATTTTTTTTTTTAATTAAAAAGAAATTATTGGCATCCAGTATTCTTCAACTCTCATGCATTCAAAAATCTGTTGGCTCTCTTTTACAAATACAGTTGAGAAAATCTTCAGTTTATTTGAAGCCCTTAAACCATACTTTAATTTTGAAGAAGAGCCCTCCCCCAAATTCTTGATGCCAACTTACTTTGTGTTCATAGTTGTCAATATCTCTATAACAATAGAATTGCAAATTGAAAGAAGAGCAGATAGTGTTATTGAAGTCATACATTGCTTAAGGGATTTGATTTCATTAAATAAAAATTAATCAAATTAATCAAAAACTTTTCCATTTATGTTTCAAGGTTATTCTTGAAAGGGATAATGTTATCTATAAACAGGAAAAAATATGACTTGAAGGGGATAATTATTATAGTACTTGCCATGACTATCTTTTGAGATTAATTTCATCCCCTGAAGAATCTGATTCTTTTACATGGATATTACCAAATACTCTTCCAGCACAGGAACAAGTGGAGTCATCATATGTAGTCTTGAGGAAGGGAATAAAAATTGATGATAATGCTATTTTTATCAATGGACAACATTTTAAAAAATTGTTGATTAACACATGCCCTTTAATCCTGAAAAATGGAAAAACAAATTATGCTGTGAAAGATGGTATTATGCACTTCATACATCTTCATTATGCATGAAGTACATAATACTTCAACAAATGAAATTTGAAGAAAAATTATCAGAGTTGTTAACTTTATGCCAGTCCATGTTCAGTATACTGGTTCACAATGCTAACATCTAATGTGTTTTCTCATTAAAGAATGTTCAATTAACAAAAGAACAAAATAAATTAGATGTGATCAGTGTAGAAGCCATTTTACAACACATACACATTTGACAAACATTGGTATAAATGTAGCTCTAAGGAATCCTTTCTAACACTATCATGGAATTATGAAAATCAATTAGGGTTACAATAAGCCTACTGTTACTAATGTAGTAGTCTCAACTTTAAGGCAGTGAGGAGTCTACTTGAATTGAAAGGAATTACTCAGGTTGGAGCAGAGATATGTGGAAAGGTTTGCGTGAAGTAATGAGTAAACTCTAGTGTGATGAAGGCTGAGAAGACACTAGTCTGGGGAGGGGTGAGAATGATGTTGACTCTATGCACTGGCAAGAGGGCATAAAGAACAGAGTCAAAGAGAAGCAAGTTTGAGTGAAGATGAGTTGTTATACTCCTACCAAATTAAAGATGTCTGTGGGACATTCAAGCAGAGATGTGCAGCAGGCAGTTGCAGTTGGATACATGGATTTGGAGCTAGAGAAGAGAAAGGTCTTGTGTTAAGAGAACTAGCGAGAGAGGTATTCCAGGGAAGATAACTGGCATAGTCAACACTGAATAGATAACTGTCTGCATAGACTAGAAAGACTCTTGCTTCTGATGCTTGAAGTCTTACTATGTAGTTGCCTATATGTTGGGAAGGACGCTGGCCTGAGCATGGAAGATTCTAGGCGGGCTTTTAGGAATGGAATGTATCTTGATGTGGACTCAGGTTACTATATTTGTGTCTGTTCTGCCTGTGAGGCAGAAAAGGACCTCAGCCAGAGCTTGGCTGACTAGAAGCTTGAAAGTAATGAAGAGGACCCTGGGGTATGGGTAGGGGTTTCTGCTTAAATATGTGAGGAGTGGCAGGTTGTGTCAAGCAGGGTCAGGTTAAGTGTTGTCCTTATGTGTACTGGGTGAAGTAAGGGCTTTGGTATGTAACGGTCCTGAACAAAGAGTGTGTGTCTCTGGGTGTGACTGGGATAGTCATAGATATGAGCAGAAAAGAAGTAAAGGGCCCTTGATATGACTAGAGGCTGTCCTGATGCATGTGAAGAACACTTCAGGGCCAGGTTTGTATGGAAGACTAGCTCCAGGACTGAGGGGCAGGGAGGAGGATCCTGTGCTGGGCAAGGGATTTTTACAAACTTCTACTGGAGATTTTTCAGAAATATCTGTGGATTGATGATGTGGTGTGAGCCACAGTAGTATCCAAAACTAAGAAATTTATCTCCATCAGGTTTCACCTCGACTACACATAAATGTGTGAATTTTTATCGCCACTAATCTGCTAAAGTTCATGGCTTGACAGGGAGAGACACTTCTTACTATCTGTAGTGCTGAGCTCTTATAAGTCAATGGTTTTCAAATTATCTGAGGTAAAAGACTCATTGTGATAGGATTCAACAAATATTACATAATATTTTGCAAAGAGTATAAACATTTTTTGTGCATGCTGTGTTTTCATAAAAGAGTGAATGCTGTTTTTTATGGATAATCATATTACTATGGTACCAAGGCTATCGTGTGTGAAACTTCTGTTTCTGTGTCATCCAATCTGGCGGAGAGTAAGAAACCGTATCTCCCCCAGCCTTAGTCATATGCAGCTCAAAGACACACTATAAAAAAAATCATGAAAATTGTCACAGTGTAGCCAATTTAACTTCTGTGTAAAGGAGGTTGATATCAACATAGACACATCATCAGTTTCCATAGAAACACAGAATGTCAGAGTTACAAAGAACCCGCAAGTTGAAACCCCTCACTTTTCAGATGAAGAGACAGGCCCAACTTCACATGTTCTTACTTAATTGTGAGAGTTAAAAATTAAAGTAATTGAACTCATGGAGATAGAGACTAGAAGGATAATTACTAGAGGCTGGGAGGGCGTAGTTGGGGGTGGTGGAAAAGTGGGGATGGTTAATGGGTACAAAATAGAAAGAATGAATAAGATCTGGTGTTTGATAACACAACAGGGTGACTATAATAAAAAATAATTTAAGTGCACATTTTAAAATAACTAAGAGAATGAAATTGAATTGTTTGTAACACAAAGGATAATAAATGCTTGAGTAGATGGATACCCTATTTACCCTGATGTGATTATTATGCATTGCATGACTCTATCAAAATTTATCATGTAACCCATAAATATATACACCTACTGTGTACCCACAAAAATGTTAAAAAGAGACAGGCCTGGTTTAGCTTTGCTTCACAAGCATTTACTGACATCTGTTATGTTCTGGGTGGTATTCAGGATGTATGGGCGACACAGATGATGCAGAGTCCCTGCCCTTGAGCAGCTAGTTCATAATATTGAGGGGGAAACACGTGGACAGATGATTTCAATCATAGCCTTGATCAAATCTCTAACTGGTGCTGGACTCTACATATGTCATCCCACAAAGATCCTGAGAGGTAGGTTTTGACCTTGTACAGATGTAGACACAGCTGATGGTGGTTTGGTTATGATCTAGTAGGAGGTAGAGCTTCGAATATACACTCAGTTCTGTCCCACTCCAAAGCCAGTCTCTTACCACTTATCATGGCAACATTTCACTCGTTTTACAGATGCTGAGCTGTAGATGTCATTTCTGTTTACACAGCCACCCTGTCCCAACATGATTCACAGCAGGACAATCCAGCGCTCAGCAAGGCAGAACATCCTTGTGAAGTACTAAGTCAGAGCACGGAATCAGATCTCAGAGGATCTGTACTGACACCAACAGGACTGGGCTCCTGTTGTCTGGCTCTTTACGATGCTATAAGGACAGGCAGCTTGGAAAATGACAGCTTCAAGGAAGATAGGATCTTTCATAGCCTGAAGGGGTTTTTAAGCTGGGGCTACCCCTACTGTTCTGGCCCTTTAAGTGGGATCTATTTCTAAGAGACAGTAGCTCCCCAGAAACTGATGTTTACTAGGAAAGAGGAAGTGAAAGGCCTGCCTCCAAGCCATGTACCTCTCTCAACTGGGCAGAGATTCACCTGCAGAGTTCCCCCGTGGGGAGAAAAATATCAAGAGACTTCAAGTAATCTTTCCGTGGAACTTGTCTCCTAATGACAGTCTAAACATTATTTTGCAGATTTTAAGAAAATAGGGGCAAGTAGAGCCACAAGAAAAGAAGGTGGAGCCTGTGAAATAAAATATACAACATTATTATGAAAGAATGTGGTTTAATGGAAAGAGTGTGGGGCTGAGGAATCAGGCAGACCTAGAACCTTGGGACCTTGAGCAAGGAACCTAACCTCTCTGATCCTCAATTTCTTCATTGGTAAAATGGGGCTAAGGAGTTTAATTAAGTTTGTAATGGGACTAAATATTAATCAAAGGCTCCATAAAAATGTATTGCTAACATTTTCTGGACTTATACATATTATAGTATAACAAGATCTGAAGACAAAATTTAAAATCTTAAGTTTGACTCACTGGGAGGAATCACAGGACTCAGCATATAGTCATACTTGTGGCTAAAATTTGTTACAGTGAAATGATACAAACAAAATCAGCACAGGGAAAAGACATACAGAGTGCTCTCTGGAGGAAATCAGGTACAAGCTTCTAAGATTCCTTTCCCAGTGGTGCCATACAGGACACGCTTATTTCCTCCAGCAACAAAATGTGACAATACATGTGAAATCTTGTCTGCCAAGGATGCTCCTTAGAGACTCAGTGACCAGGGTTTTTATTGAAGATGGGTCATGTAGATATCCTCT
The DNA here is from genome assembly GCF_003255815.1 of Theropithecus gelada. NCBI lineage: Eukaryota > Metazoa > Chordata > Mammalia > Primates > Cercopithecidae > Theropithecus > Theropithecus gelada. Next base: position 4,796,140 of record NC_037689.1, read on the forward strand.
GCTTAGCATGTACCAAAATTCCAGACTCCCATGAGGAAAACAAGTATTCAGCAAAAAACCACACTGTTTATACAAACAATTTAGGCACAGTGAGCCACTCTTATCAGTCCTAGGAATGGTGAAAAGACTGCTGAAATCCAAGTTTTCAGATGTCAGCCAAGGGCCAACCTTGCAATACAGCCTTTCAAAGGATTGTTGTCAGACCTGCTATGTTAACTCTTTTAACTCTGCCCACTTATAACTCTTTTAACTCTGCCCAGCCCTGGTGGCCACTCTGAATTCCCATATATCCAACTGCCTACTTGATAACTCTACTAAATTCTCAAACGTATTTCAGATTTGACATCATAGCTACTTATTATTAAAAATTTACTCTGTCCCTAGTGCTACTGTAAGCACTTTACATATACTAAGTTATTTAATCCTCAGGGAAATCACATAAAGTAGTATTAGCTGCGTTTTGCAGATAAAGCTCAGGCACAGAGAGGGTTAACAACTCACCTCTAAATTATGCATGTAGTAATTTGTGGAACCAAGATTCAATCCAAGCCAATCTGACTCAAGAACCCATGTTTTGTTTTGTTTTGTTTAACTTTTATTTTAAGTTCAGGGGTACATGTGCAGGATGTGCAGGTTTGTTACAAAGGCAAACCTGTGTCATTGGGGGTTTGTTATACAGATTATTTCATCACCCAGGTTTTAGGCCTAGCATCCACTAGTTATTTTTCCAGATCCTCTCCCTCCTCCCACCCTCCACCCTCTGGTAGGCCCCAGTGTGCATTGCTCCCTTCTATGTGTTCATGTGTTCTCATCATTTAACTCCCACTTATAAGTGGGAACATGCCATATTTGGTTTTCTCTTCCTATGTTAGTTTGCTAATGGTCTCCAGCTCCATCCATGTCCCTGCAAAAACATGATCTCACTCCTTTTATGGGCTACATAGTATTCCATGGTGTATATGTACTATATTTTCTGTATTCAGTCTATTATTGATGGACATTTAGGTTGATTTCATGTCTTAGCTATTGCAAATAGTACTACAATGAACATACATGTGCGTGTGTCTTTATAATAGAATGATTTATAGTCCTTTGGGCATATACCCAGTAATATGACTCCTGGGTCAAATGGTATTTCTGTCTCTAGGTCTTTGAGGAATCACCACACTGTCTTCCACAATAATTAAACTAGTTTACACTCCTAACAGTGTAGAGGCATTCCGTTTTCTCCACAACCTCACCAGCACGTTATTTTTTAACTTTTTAATAGCCATTCTGACTGGTGTGAGATGGCATCTCATTGTGGTTTTTGATTTGCATTTTTCTAATGATCAGTGATGTCGATTTTTTTTATATGATTGTTAGCCACATGTATGCCTTCTTTTGAGATTTGTCTTTTCATGTCCTTTGCCCACTTTTTAATGGGGTTGTTTTTTCTTGTATATTTGTTTAAGTTCCTTATAGATGCTGGATATTAGACCTTTATCAGATGCATAGTTCGCAAAAATTTTCTCCCATTCTGCAGGTTGTCTGTTTATTTACTCTGTTGATAGTTTCTTTCACTGTGCAGAAGCACTTTAGTTTAATTAGATCCCAATTATCAACTTTTGCTTTAGTTGTGATTGCTTTTGATGTTTTTGTCATAAAATCTTTGCCCGTGCCTATGTCCTGAATGGTATTGCTTAGGTTTTCTTCTAGGATTTTTATAGTTTTGGGTTTTACATTTAAGTCTTTAATCCATCTTGAGTTAACTTTTGTATACAGTATAAGGAAGGGATTCAGTTTCAATTTTCTGCATATGGCTAGCCAGTTATCCCAGCACCATTTATGAAATAGAGAATCCTTTCCTCATTGCTTGTTTTTTTCAGGTTTGTCAAAGATATGATAGTTGTAGGTGTGCTGTCTTATTTCTGGGTTCTCTATTCTGTTACATTGGTCAACATATCTGTTATTGTACCGGTACCATGCTGTTTTGGTTACTGTAACCCTGCAGTCTACTTTGAAGTTGGGCAGCATGATGCCTCCAGCTTTGTTCTTTTTGCTTAAGATTGCCTTGGCTATTCAGGATCTTTTTGGTTCTGTATGAATTTTAAAATAGTTTTTTCTAGTTCTGTGAAGAATGTCAATGGTAGTTTAATGCAAATAGCATTGAATATGTAAATTGCTTTGGGCAATATGGACATCCTCAGGATATTGATTCTTCCTATCCATGAGCATGGGATGTTTTTCCATTTGTTTGTGTCATCTCTGATTTCTTTGAGCAGTGGTTCACAGTTCTCCTTGAAGAGGTCCTTCACTTCCCTTGTTAGGTGTATTCCTCAGTATTTTTTTTTTTTTTGTGGCAATTGTTAATGGGAGTTCATCCATGATTTGGCTCTCTGCTTGACTGTTGTTGATGTATAGGAATGCCAGCAATTTTTGCACATTGATTTTGTATCCTGAGATTTTGCCGAAGTTGCTTATCAGCTTAAGAAGTATTTGAGCTGAGATGATGGGGTTTTCTAGAATTGGGATTAGAAAATAAAAGCCATAAACATCTGCAAACAGGGATAGTTTGACTGTCTCTCTTCCTATTTGCATACCCTTTATTTCTTTCTCTTGCCCAACTGCCCTGACCAGAACTTCCAATACTATGTTGAATAGGAGTGGCGAGAGAGGGCATCTTTGTCTTGTGCCAGTTTTCAAGGGGAATGCTTCCAGCTTTTGCCTGTTCAATATGATATTGGCTGTGAGTTTGTCATATATGGCTCTTATTCTTTTGAGGTATGTTCCTTTAATACCCAGTTTATTGAGAGTTTTTACCATGAATAGATGTTGAATTTTATCAAAAGCCTTTTCTGCATCTTTTGAAATAATCATATGCTTTTTGTCTTTACAGAACCCATGTTCTTAATGACTAATCAGTATTATCTCAACATATTCAAAATCAAACTCATGATCTTTTTCCTTAACTCTGTTCCTCTTCCAGCTTTCCCTGTCTCTATGACAATCATCACCATCTACTCTTACCAGGTAGAACACATCCTTGGTAACTTTCTGTCTCTCACCTCATCACCCCTCATAACCAATCACCAGTAAGTTATGTCTATTTTTCTCTTAAACATCTGTTGAATCTATTCAGGTTTCTCCATCTTTACCTTCACTGGGCTAATCCAAGCTAACATAATTTGTATCAATACAATAGCCTCTGCACTGATCCCTAATCTTATGGACCATTTGCATGTAGTCAATTGCCTAAGGATTGTAGAGTAACAAGACAGAGGAAACCTGAGCCCCAGATAGACTTCACAGAGCCAACCTGCCATATCAGCTTGGAACTTCTACATGACAGAGAATTCGATTTCTGTCTTGTTTAAGTTTCTATTGTTTGGAGTCTTTGTCAAATGTAGTCATAGTTATATTCTTACTGATATAAAGTGTTTGTACCTTGTGGTACACATGCTTGGGATAGATCACAGGATTATGCATTAAGAGGCATTAAAAATATTATGTTTACATGATAATTACACTGATATAGCATGAAGGAGAATACAAAACTTAAATAAATTTTTAAGATAAAACACATGATCTCGAAGGAACCGAATTTCCCACTAGTATCAGGCTCCTTCTAGCTCTATCCCCAGAGTCTCCTAGGTATCAATTCACTCTGCTCATTCGTCATCATGGTAAAGTTTGAGTATCCCTTTTTGGGGCACAGAGTTATCCGTACCTGAAGGCCACACAGGCTCTTCCTCTAACCACTGATTTGGAGATAATGAAGCCACTTAAATAAGTTTAGTAAAAATCAGATTTCTTGCGTAGCATTGCTAAGGATGGAAATATATTAAAATAAGAAGAAACTGTCAGATTCAGAGCAAGTACTTGTAAGAGATTCTATGTAATCAAGCATTTTGAGAATGTTTCATACATTATGTTTCACTGGCAGAAGCAAAAATATATTGATTTGGGGGGATTGGATGAATATGATTTGGTCAACAAGAACATGTCTCAAAGCAATAAGATGTTTGGAAATGCAGGATTGATGAAAGAATAATAACAATAATAAAAGAGCCAGCCTAGCATGGAAGTTGTCACTCCATCCTAACAAAAAGTAAACAACTGAACAAATGGAAAAATCACCAACTCATCTTAGATCTTTCAGAGAAGTTAAGTTAGACAGCAAATCATTTTCCCAAAAATTGGAGTGACAGACAGGCAAGGACGAAGAACCACAACTTACCAAAGCAGAAAACCATGAGCTGAAACCTCCACGGGAACCAATACAGGGGTAGAAAAACCTGAATTTTAATTGACTAATTGCTAAAGTTCAACATAGACAAGTTTGAAGTAAAAAACCTGAGAGGGGCCCAGGTACAGAGAGGATTCTATACTTTTGTGAGTTTTACCTCCAGAAACTCGACTGGACTAGCCTCCATAATCACATGAGCCACTTTCTTATAATAAAGCACGCGTGTGCACGTGTGTGTGTGTGTATCTCCTATTGGTTGCTTCTCTGAAGAACCCTATTACCGATGCTAAGGGCTCTAATGGGTAAAGTACAAAGCATGCAGGAATAGATGAGCAATGCAAGTACAGAGAAGGAAATTCTAAAAAAGAATTTTAAAAAGCTAAAAATAAAAAAAAAACTATAGCAGAAATAAAAAATGTCTTTGATGGGCTCATTAGTAGACTGAACATGGCTGAGGAAAAAAATTCTGAGCTTTAGGATATATAAATGGAAACTTCCAAAATGAAAAAGCAAAGAGAAAAAAGACTTTAAAAAGAACAGAATATCCAGGAACTGTGAGACAACTACAAAAAGTGTAACATACACATTAATAAGTATGCCAGAAGGACAAGAGAGAAAGTGACTCAATAAATATTTGAAATCATAATGATGGAAAATTTCCCCAAAATTAATATGAGACACCAAACCACAGGTCCAGGAAGCTCAGAGAACACCAAGCAGGATAAAAAACTACACTCAGGTATATCATATTCAAACCGGAGAAAATCAAAAATAAAGAAAATGCCAGAAAAAAAATATTACTTGTAGAAAAGTTAAGAGTTATATCTGACCTCTCAGAAGCCATGCAAGCAAGAAGAGAGTAGAGTGAAATGTTTAAAGTGTTGAGAGGAAAAAACAACAACCTAGAATTCTTTACCCTGTGAAATTATCCTTCAAATGTAAAGAACTTCTCAGACAAAAAGATATGAAAGACATTTGTTGCCAGTAGACCCGCCTTGCAAGAAATCTTAAGAGATATTCTTTGGAGACAAAAAAAAAATGATCTAGGTCAGAAACTCAGATCAGCATTTTTAAAAAGGAGGAGAACTGGAGAGGGAATAAGTAAAGCTAAAATAAAAACTTTTTTATTCTTAATTGATTTAACTAATAAAACAGTTTGTTCAAATAATAATTGTAACAATGTACAGATGGTCCCCAACTTAGATGGTCTCATTTATGATTTTCAACTTTATGATAATATGAAAGTGATATACATTCAATACACTCAAAACATGACCCCATCATAAGTCAAGGAGCATCTTTATTCGATTATGTATGCTTGTGTGTGGGGGTGGGTGTATGTGTGTGTTGGCATGCATATGTATAAGTGAAATGAATGACAGTACTGACACAAAGAATGGGAGGGAGGAATAGTATTTTTATTTTATTTCATTAGAAGGTATTTGCACTACCTGTGAAGTGGTATAATGTTATCTGAAAATGGACCTGGGTTAGTTTTAAATGCATATTGCAAAGTCTAAGGCAACCACTTGAAAAAGCAAGAAACAAAATGGTATAGCTGATATACTAAGAAAGTTGAGAAAATAGAATCATCAAATGCTCAATTAGTAGCGCAAAAGGCAGAAAAAGAGTAGAAGACAACAATAGGAACAAAGAGCAAAAGCAACAAATAGAAAATAGTTTTAAAAAGTGTAGATATTAATACAAATATATCAATAATTACTTTAAACATCAACAGTCTAAATATATCAATAAAAGAGATATTAAGCACGGATCAGAAAATAAGGCCCAACTATATGCTGTATACAAGAAACCCATTTTATTTTTTAAATTTTTATTCTAGGTTCAGAGGTACATGTCCAGATTTTTTATATAGGTAAACTCATGTCATGGAGGTTGGTTATACTGATTATTTCATCACCCAGGTACTAAGTCTAGCACTCAGTAGTTGTTATTTCTGATCCTCTCCCTCCTCCCACCCTTCACCCTCTGATAGGCCCCAGTGTCTGTGGTTCCTCTCTTGGAATGCATGTGTTCTCATGATTTAGCTCCTACTTGTAAGTGAGAACATGTGGTATTTGGCTTTCTGTTCCTGTATTAGAGAAACCAACTTAATAGATTTTTTAAAAGAGATGGAGAAAGATATACCATGCTAACACTAATCCAAAGAAAACTGGAATAGCTATACTAATTTCAGACAGAAAAGACTTCAGAGCAAGAAAAACTATCAGGGATAAGGGGGAATATTACATATGATAAAGAGGTCATTTCTTCAAAGAGACATAACACAATCCTTAATATGTATGCACTTAATAACAGAGCATCAAAATATATGAGGAAAAACTGATAGAACTGCAAGAGAAATAAATGACTCCACTATTATAGTTGGAGACTTCAACACTCATCAGAAATGGACAAACTCAGCAGATAAAAAGTCAGTAAGGATGGAGTTAAACTCTACAGCACCATTAATTAAGCTGAGCATGACTGACATCTATCAAGTTTCATCCAGCAACAGTGGATACAGTCTTCCCGAGTTCACATGGAACATTCTTCAAGACAGACCACATTCTGAGCCATAAAATACATCGTGACAAATTTAAAAGAATAGAAATCATATAATATCTGCTCACAGACCACAATGGAATAATCTGGAAATAAATAAGGAAAGATAGCTGGAAAACCCCCAAATACTTAAGAGATTAAATGACCTAGTTCTAAATAATACATAGGTCAAAGAAAAAATTCCAAGATAGATATAAAAAGTATTTTGAACTAAATGAAAATGAAAGTACCACACATAAAAATCTGTGGGGTGCAGCAAAAGCAGTACCTACAGGGAAACTTATTAACATTAAATGCATATTTTAGAAAAGAAGATCAAGATCAATAATCTCAGTTTCAACCTTAGGAAACTAGAAAAGGAAGAGTAAATTGAATCCAAAGTAAAAGAAGATAATAAATAATTAAAAATTAGAGCAAAACCAATGGAATTGAAAACGGAAAATCAATAAAGAAAATCAACAAAACCAAAAGCTGGTGTTTTGAAAAAATAAATAAAATAAGTCTCTAGCTAGGTTAAGAAAAAAAGAAAGAAGACACAAATCACTAATACCAGAAATGAAAGAGGGAACATCACTACAGACACCATGGACATTAAAAGGATAATAAAAGAAATACTATGAGCAACTCTACATCCACAAATTTGGTAGCCTAGATAAAATGGACCAATTTCCTGAAAGACACATCTACCAAAACTCACACAAGAAGAAACAGGCAATTGGCATAGACCTACATCTATTAAAGAAATTGAATAAAAAAGTAATAACTTTTTAAAACAGAAAGTACACAGATGGGTTCACTGGTGCATTTTGCCAAATAATGGTGAAAAAATTACAGCATTTCCTTACAATCTATTCCTGAAGACAGATGCAGAGGGACTACCTTCTAACTCATTATAAGGTCAGTATTACCGTAACACCAAAAACCAGACAATGACATAGAAGAAAAAAAACCCTACAGACCAACATCTCTTATCAGTTTTATTTTATGAACATAGATACAGAAACCCTCAACAAAATATTAACAAATTGAATCCAACAATGTATAAAAAGAATTATACATCATGACCAAGTGGGATTTATCCCACATATGCAAGGCTGGTTTGACATTTGAAAATCAGTTTTTGTAACTCATCACATCAACAAGTTAAAGAAGAAAATCACATGATCATATCAATAGATGCAGAAAAAGCATTTGACAAAACCAACACTCATTCATGAGGTTTTTTTGTTGTTGTTTGTTTGTTTGTTTGTTTGTTTTTGAGACAATCTTGCTCTGCCACCCAGGCTGGAGTGCAGTTAGCATGATCTCGTCTTACTGCAACCTCCACATCCCAGGTGCAAGTGATTCTCTTACCTCAGCCTCCCAAGTAGCTGAGACTACAGGTGTGCACCACCATGCCCGGCTAATTTTTGTTTTGTTTTGTTTTGTTTTGTTTTTTTGAGACGGAGTCTCGCTCTGTCGCCCAGGCTGGAGTGCAGTGGCACAATCTCGGCTCACTGCAAGCTCCGCCTCCCGGGTTCACGCCATTCTCCTGCCTCAGCCTCCCGAGTAGCTGGGACTACAGTCACCCGCCACCACACCCGGATAATTTTTTTGTATTTTTAGTAGAGATGGGGTTTCATCATGTTGGCCTGGCTAGTTTCAAACTCCTGACCTCAGGGGATCCGCCCACCTCCACCTCAGCCTCCCAAAGTGCTTGGATTACAGGCATGAGCCACCAAACTCAGCCCCATTCATGAGTTTTTTCAAAAAACTCTCAGCAAACTAGGAATAGAGGGAAACTCCCTTAATTTGATAAAGAACATCTACAAAAAGCCTACAGCTAACATTATGCTTAAGGGTGAGAAACTAGAAGCTTTCCCACTAGGATCAGTAAAAAGGCAAGGATGTCCCCTTTCACCACTCCTTTTCAATATTATGCTGGAAATCAGTATTGTTGAGGCAATAAGGAAAGAAAATAAAAGGCATACATATTGGGAAGGAAGAACTAAAGCTGTCTATCTTCACTGATGATGTGATTGTCTATGCTGAAAATCCAAAAGACTCATTAAACAATCTCCTGGAACTAGAAATTGTCAAAATCCTGGGAACTGATGAAACAAAATTCATAGCAACAAGAGGCTGGTGTGACAGTAGTGTTTAGCAGTACTATTATTAAGGCATCAAACATCGTTTTGTCCAAAGCTCCCCACTGCCATTAAACAGAAGACACTGTTGGAGTACTCTGTCAAAAAGTGCTGCATAACCAGTACTCTTGACAACACCGGGGGAGACATTGTGTGAAAAAATATAGACATCAATGACTGTGGTTTGAAAAGTGAGTAAGAAGAGTTGGACTCAGAATATGAAGTTATAATTATGACTTAACCAATTTATTTCATACATTTTCTTTACATATGCACAAGATTGATGTGATAAAAATCTGTTTAACTCAAAGTGCTGTTTCAATAAATATAAAATAAACATTTTCTGTGATACAAAAAAAAAGCAATCTCCTGGAACTAATAAGTGATTACAACAAGGTTGCAGGATATAGACTTAATATATAAAATTCAATCATTTTCCTATATACCGACAATGAACAAGTTGAACTGGAAATTTAAAACACACCATCATTTACATTAGTACCCAAAAGAATGAAACACAGGTATAAATCTAACAAAATCTGTACAAGATCTGTATAAGAAAAACTGCAAAATCCATGGCCAGGCATGGTGGTTCATGCCTGTAATTCCAGCATTTTGGGAGGCAGATGTGGGTGGATCACTTGAGTTCAGGAGTTCAAGACCAGCCTGGCCAACATGGTGAAACCCTGTCTCTACTAAAAATACAAAAATTAGCCAGGCATGGTGACACACACCTCTAGTCTCAGCTACTTGGATCGCTAAGGTACAAGAATACTTGAAGCCAGGAGGCAGAGGTTTCAGTGAGCCTGGATCACGCCACTACACGCCAGCCTGGATGACAGAGTAAGAATCCAAAAAAAAAAAAGAAAGAAAGAAAGAAAGAAAAGAAAAAGAAAAGAAAAGAAAAGAAAAGAAAAGAAAGAAAGAAAGAAAGAAAGAAAGAAAGAAAGAAAGAAAGAAANAAAAGAAAAGAAAGAAAGAAAGAAAGAAAGAAAGAAAGAAAGAAAGAAAGAAAGAAAGAAAGAAAGAGAAAGAAAAACGTCTAAACCCTGATGAAAGAAATAAAAGAAAAACTGAATAAATGAAGAAATATTCCATGCTCTTTGGTAGGAAGACTCAATATTGTGAAGATGTCAGTTCTTCTCAACTAGTTCCATAGATACAAAGCAGTCCTAATCAAAATCTCAGCATTTTATTTTATGGTTATTACTAACCTTATTCTAAAAATTATATGGTGAGGTGAAAGATCCAAAATAGCTAGCATAGTATTAAAGGAGAACAAAGCTGGAGTACTCACGCCACTAGACTTCAAGACTTACTATAAAGCTATAGTAATCAAGACTGTGTGGTAATGATGAGAAAATAGACAAATAGATTCATGGAATATAATGGAAAGCCCAGAAATAGACCCACATATAGTCAACTGATCTTTAACAATGAAGCAAAGGCAATAGAGTGGAGCAAAAAGGGCCTTTTAAACAAATAGTGCTGGAACAACTGGACACCCATATATGCAAAAAAAAACCCACGAATATAGATGTAAACCTTACATCTTTCACCAAAAAAAATCTCAAAATAAATCATAAACCTGAAAGTAAAATGCAAATGCAAAACTCCTAGAAGATAACATAGGAGAAAATCTAGGTGACATTGGGTATGGGGATGACCTTTCCAGTACAAAATCAGAGGTATAATACATAAAAGAAATAACTGATAAGCTTGACTTCATAAAAATTAAAAACTTCTGCTCTGTGGAAGACATTGTCAAGAGAATGAAATGACAAGTCACGAACTGGGAGAAAATACTTGTAAAAGAGACTGTTATCCAAAATACGCAAAGAACACTTAAAGCTCAACTATAAGTAAATGAGTAACCCTACTTTAACAATGGGCAAAAGACCTGAACATATATCTCACCAACAAAGATATACACATGGCAAATAAGCTTATGCAAAGATGCTCAATATCATAGGTCATTAGGGAATTACAAATTAAAACAACAATGAGATACCATTATACCCCTATTAGAATGACCAAAATACAAAACACTAACACTATCAAATGCTGGCAAGGATGTGGAACAACAGGGACTCTGATTCGTTGCTTGTGGGACTGCAAAATGGTACGGCCACATTGGAAGACAGCTTGGCAGTTTCTTCCAAAATTAAACAAACTTTTACCATATGATTCAGGAACTGTGCTCCTTGGATTTAGCCGAATGGGTTGAAAATTCATGTCCACACAAAAACCTGCACACAAATATTTATAGCAGCTGTATTTATAATTGTCAATACTTGGAAGCAGTCAAGATGCCCCTCAGTAGATGAAAGGATAAATAAGCTGTGGTAAATCCAGACAATAGAATATTATTTAGCACTAAAAAGAGGTAATCTTTGAAGTCATGAAAAGATATGGAGGAACCTTCAATAGATATTGCTAAGTGAAGGAAACCAATCTGAAAAGACTACCTACTATATGATTCCAACCATATGGCATTCTGTAAAAAACACAACTATAGAAACTAAAAGATCAGTGGTTGCCAAGAGTCCAGGGAAGAGAGACGAATAGGTGAAGCACAGGGAATTTTTACAACAGTAAAATTATTCTGTATGATACTTAATGTTGGCTATATGACATTATATGTTTGCTCAAACCCATAGAATGTACAATACTAATAGTGAACTCTAATGTAAACAATGGACTTTAGTTAATTAAAATAAATAAGCCAAAAATTGGGAGCTCATCAAAAAGCTCTGCACATGAATTATTTTTGAAAAGAGGTAAAGGAAGCATCAGCAATCTGCCTTTTATCAATGGTTTGTCATGAGGAGTAGTTTAGGAAAAAAGTTTGTATAAACAGAATGGATTCCCTATAAGGGCTTGAAACTAAAATCATTCCACTGACATAAAATGTTCTCTATCTCCACACATTTAAACTCTTTATTTAATGCTTTTCCAGTACAAGACTTAAAGATGGAATTTAATGGCTTGGAGGTAATAGTAAATGTCATGAGAGTAGAAAAACTTGCATATGCAGGGAGGCACTATGAAAAAAAAAATCAAACGCTGGCATTCCCCATATTAACAAACTGAGAAAAGTCACATGGTTATACTAATAAATACTGTAAAAGCATTTGATAAAATCAAACATTCATTTCTGTTTTTTAAAAACTCACAGAAAAATAAGAATAGAAAGGAATTTTCTCAAACTGATAAAGTACGTCTTCGAAAAATCTGCAGCCAACATCAGGACCAATACAGGGATGTTTACTTTCACTACTTCTTTCCAACATTGTATTGAAGGTGGTAGCAAGTGCAATCGGGCAAGAAAAAGAAATAAAAGGCATCCAGATTAAAAAGAATTTAAAATGTATTTATGAGCAAATGATGCAATCATCTACACAGAAAATTCGATGCACTTTATAAAAGAACAACTAAAACTAAGATGTGAGTTTAGTGAAGCTGCAAAATACCAGGTTAATACTGAAAAAATGTTTTTCAGAGGGGCCAAGACGCCAACTGGAAGCAGCTGCAGTCTGCAGCACTCACGAAGAGGAATGAAAAGAGTGAGTGATTCTGTTGAATTTTAAAGTAGATTTTTCTAATTCTGTGAAGAATGTCAATGGTAGTTTGATGGAAATAGCATTGAATATATAAATTACTTTGGGCAGTATGGCCATTTTCATGATACTGATTCTTCCTATCCATGAGAATGGAATGCTTTTCCATTTGTTTGTGTCCTCTTTTATTTCCTTGAACAGTGGTTTGTAGTTTTCCTTGAAGAGATCCTTCGTGTCCCTAGTTAGCTGTATTCCTAAGTATTTTATTCTCTTCATAGCAATTGTGAATGGACGTTCACTCATGATTTGGCTCTCTGCTTGTCTATTATTGGTGTATAGAAATGCTTGTGATTTCTGCACATTTATTTTGTATCCAGAGACTTTGCTGAAGTTGCTTGTCAGTTTAAGGATTTGACTTCCTCTCTTCCTATTTGAATACAGTGTATTTATTTCTCTTGCCTGATTGCCCCGGCCAGAACTTCCAATACTATGTTGAGTAGGAGTGGTGAGAGAGGGCATCCTTGTGCCAGTTTTCAAAGGAAATGCTTCCAGCTATTGACTATTCAGTATTGGCTGTGGGTTTATCACAAATAGCTCTTATTGTTTTGAGATATGTTCCATCAACACCTAGTTTATTGAGAGTTTTTAACATGAAGGGATGTTGAATTTTACAAAAGGCCTTTTCTTCATCTATTGAGATAATCATGTGGTTTTTGTCATTGGTTCTGTTTATGTGGTGAATTATGTTTATTGATTTGCATATGCTGAACCAGCCTTGCATCCCAGGATGAAGCTGACTTGATCGTGGTGGATAAGCTTTTTTATGTGCTACTGGATTCAGTTTGCCAGTATTTTATTGAGGATTTTTGCATTGAGGTTAATCAGGGATATTGGCCTGAAGATTTCATTTTTGTTGTGTCTCTGCCAGGTTTTGGTATCAGGATGATACTGGCCTCTTAAAATGACTTAGGGAGAAGTCCCTCCTTATCAATTGTTTGGAAATATTTCAAAAGGAATGGTACCAGCTCCTCCTTGTACCTCTGGTACAATTCAGTGGTGAATCCATCTGGTCCTGGGCTTTTTTTGGTTGGTAGGCTATTTGTTACTGCCTCAATTCCAGAACTTGTTATTGGTCTATTCAGGGATTTGACTTCATGGTTTAGTCTTGGGAGGGTGTGGGTGTATGTGTCCAGGAATTTATCCACTTCTTCTAGATTTTCTAGTTTATTTGCATAGAGGTGTTTATAGTATTCTCTAATGGTAGTTTGTATTTCTGTAGGGTCAGTGGTGATATCCCTTTTATCATTTTTTGTTGCGTCTATTTGATTCTTCTCTCTTTTCTCCTTTGTTAGTCTAGCTAGTGGTCTCCCTATTTTATCAATTTTTTCGAAAAAACAGCTCCTGGATTCATTGATTTTTTTAAGGGTCTTTCGTGTTCTATTTCCTTCAGTTCCTCTCTGATCTTAGTTATTTCTTGTCTCCTGCTAGCTTTTGGATTTGTTTCCTCTTGCTTCTCTAGTTATTTTAATTGTGATATCAGGGTGTTGATTTGAGGTCTTTCTAGCTTTCCAATGTGGGCATTTGGTGCTATGAATTTCTCTCTTAACACTGCTTTAGCTGCATCCCAGAGATTCTGATATGTTGTGTCTTTGTTCTCATTGGTTTCAAATAACTTCTTGATTTCTGTCTTAATTTCATTATTTACCCAGGAGTCATTCAGGAACAGGTTGTTCAATTTTCATGTAGTTGTGTGGTTTTGAGTGAGTATCCTAATCTTGAGTTCTAATGTAATTGCACTGTGGTTTGAGAGATTGTTTGTTATGATCTTCATTCTTTTGCATTTGCTGAGGAGTGTTTTACTTCCAATTATGTGGTTGATTTTAGAGTAAGTGCCATGTGGCGCTGAGAATAATATATATTCTGTTGTCTTGAGGTGGAGAGTTCTGTAGATATCTATTAGGTTCACTTGAGCCAGAGCTGAGTTCAAGTCCTGAATATCCTTGTTAACTTTTCTGTCTCACTGATCTGTCTAATATTGACAGTGGCATGTTAAAATCTCCCACTATTATTGTGTAGGAGTCTAGGTATCTTTGTAGGTCTCCAAGAACTTTATGAATCTGGGTGCTCCTGTATTGTGTGCATATATATTTAGGATAGTTAGCTTTTCTTGTTGCATTGATCCCTTTACCATTATGTAATACCTTTCTGTGTATTTTTTAAAATCTTTGTTGGTTTAAAGTCTGTTTTGTCAGAGACTAGGATTGCAACTCCTGATTTTTTTGCTTTCCATTTGCTTGGTAAATTTTTCTCCATCCCTTTATTTTGAGCCTATGTGTGTCTCTGCACGTTAGATGGGTCTCTTGAATACAGTCTGTATAGCCAAGACAATCTTAAGCAAAATTAACAAAGCTGGAAGCATCACGCTACCTGACTTTAAACTATACTACAAGGCTACAGTAACCAAAACAGCATGGTACTGGTACCAAAGCAGACATATAGACCAGTGGAACAGAACAGAGACCTAAGAAATAACACCACACATCTATAACCATCTGATCTTCGACAAACCTGACAAAAACAAGCAATGGGGAAAGAATTCCCTATTTAATAAATGGTGCTGGAGTAACTGGCTAGCCATATGCAGAAAACTGAAACTGGACCTCTTATTTACACCTTATACAAAAATTAACTCAAGATGGATTAAAAGCTTAAATGTAAAACCCAAAACCCTAGAAAACTTAGGCAAAGATTTTATGATGAAACCACCAAGAGCAATTGCAACAAAAGCTAAGATTTACAAATGGGATCTAATTAAACTAAAGAGCTTCTGCACAGCAAAACAAAAGTATCATCAGAGCAAACAGGCAACCTACAGAATGGGAGAAAATTTTTGCAATCTACCCATCTGACAAATGTCTACTATCCAGAATTTACAAGGAACTTAAACAAATGTATAAGAAAAAAACAACCCCATTAAAAAGTGGGCAAAGGACATGAACAGACACTTTTCAAAAGACATACATGCAGCCCAACAAACATATGAAAAACAGCCCAATATCACTGATCATTAGAGAAATGCAAATCAAAACCACAATGAGATACCATTTCATGCCAGTCAGAATAGAGATTATTAAAAAGTCAAGAAACAACAGATGCTGGCAAGGCTGTGGATAAATAGGGATGCTTTTACACTGTTAGTGGGAATGTAAATTAGTTCAACCATTGTGGAAGACAATGTGATGATTCCTCAAAGATCTAGAACCAGAAATACCATTTGACTCAGCAATCCCATTACTAGGTATATACCCAAAGGAATATAAATCATTCTATTATAAAGATACATGCACACATATGTTTATTGCAGCACTATTTACAATAGCAAAGACAT
Organism: Theropithecus gelada; assembly: GCF_003255815.1. Classification (NCBI taxonomy): domain Eukaryota; kingdom Metazoa; phylum Chordata; class Mammalia; order Primates; family Cercopithecidae; genus Theropithecus; species Theropithecus gelada. The sequence goes on from NC_037689.1 coordinate 4,812,007, forward strand.
GGAACCAACCCAAATGCCCATCAATGACAGATAAAGAAAGTGAAGTAGCTCAGGAATGGAAAACCAAATATTGTATGTTCTCACTCATAAGTGGGAGCTAAGCTATGAGGATGCAAAGACATAAGAATTATACAATGGACTTTGGGGACTCAGGGGAAAGGGTGAGAGAGGGGTGAAGGATAAAAGACTACAATTTGGGTTCAGTGTATACTTGCTCAGTGATGGGTGCACCAAAATTTCACAAATCACCATTAAAGAACTTATTCATGTAACCAAATATCACCTGTTCCCCCAAAACCTATGGAAATTTAAAAATATATATTTTTAAGATACCCTTAGGAATTTAGTTCCAAGGATGAAGTGTTGAGGATAAGGGGGAAATGAGTTGGCCTGTTACAAGGAAACTCTCAAGGAAAAGTGGAGAAAATCTCTGACATTTGTTGATGACATAGGGCCCACAAAGCAAGGAGAACTACATATATTAAAACAAAATAACTATAGAGAACTGTAAGGGGAAGTGATGAGGATAAACAATAAATGATGTTCCAGCTCTTCTGACCCTTCTTTAAAGAAGCAACGAGGTTCTTAAACTGTGACTATTTCTGAGTACTAGAAATCATTATAAACATTATTTTATTGACAGTAACCCTGTTTTTAAAGTGTGTTCTTAATTTTTATCTGCTTGCTAGCAAGTATCTAGGTCTTCTAAGTATAAGAGTAAATATAACAGGTTCTGACATTGAGTTTGTGTCATGTACAAAAGCAATTGAAACTAATTAATTGGGTTAAAAGAATAGTGTTCATAGGCTTCAAAGTATCTACATTAATCCTTTGCTTGGAAAGGCATCTCTTAAGCAAACAATTAATAATATTTAACTGAGAACACAACATTTTCATCCTTTTTTAATTTAACTTTTAAGTTCAAGGGTACATGTGCAGGTTTGTTATATAGGTAAACATGTGTCATGGAGGTTTGTTTTACAGATTATTTCATCACACAGATATGAAGCCTAGTACCCATTACTTATTTTTCCTTATCCTTCCCCTCCTTCCACCCTCCCTCTTCCAATAGGCCCCAGTGTGTGTTGTTCCCCTCGATGTGTCCATGTGTTCTCATCATTTAGCTCCCATTCATAATTGAGACCATGTGGTATTTGGTTTTGTGTTCCTGTGTTAGTCTGCTAAGGATAATGGCCTCCAGCTCTATCCATGTTCCCACAAAGGACAAAATATTGTTCTTTTTTATGGCTACATGGTATTCCATGGTGTATATGTACCACATTTTCTTTATCCAGTCTATCATTGATAGCCATTTAGGTTGATTCCATATCCAGTAATGGGATTGCAGGTCGAATGGCATTTCTGTTTTTAGATCTTTGAGGAATGGCCACACTGTCTTCCACAATGGTTAAAGACAGTGTATAAGCATTCTTTTTTCTCTGCAACCTCACCAGCATGTTATTTTTTGACTTTTTAATAATAGCCATTCTGACTTGTATGAGACAGTATCTCATTGTGGTTTTGATTTGCATTTCTCTAATAATCGGTAATGTTAAGCTTTTTTTCATATGATTGTTGGCCACATGCATATCCTCTTTTTAAAAGTGTCTTTTCATGTCCTTTGTCCACTTTTTAATTGGGTTGTTTGAGTTTTTTACCTGGTACATTTGTTTAAGTTCCTTACGGATGCTGAATATTAGACCTTTCTCAGACACGTAGCTTGAAAAATTTTTCTCCCATTCTGTAAGTTATCTGTTCACTATGTTAATAGTTTCTTTTGCTGTGCAGAAGCTCTTTAGTTTAATTAGATCCCATTTGTCCATTTTTGCTTTTGTTGCAATTGCTTTGGTGTCTTTGTCATGAAATCTTTGCTTGTTCCTATTCCAGAATTGCATTGCCTAGGTTGCCTTCCAGGGTTTTTATAATTTTGGGTTTTACATTTAAGTTTTTAATCCATCTTGAGTTAATTTTTGTATATGGTATAAGGAAGGGGTCTGGGGTCTGGTTTCAATCTTCTACATGTGGCTAGCCAGTTATCCCAGCATCATTTATTGAGTAGGGAGTCTTTTCCCCATTGCTTGTTTTTGTCAGCTTTGTCAAAGATCCAATAGTTGTAGTTGTGTGGCCTTATTTCTGGGTTCTTTATTCTGTTCCATTCGACTTTGTGCCTGTTTTTGTACTAGTACCATGCTGTTTTGGTTACCATAGCTCTGTAGTATAGTTTGAAGTCAGATAGCATGATGCCTCCAGCTTTGTTCTTTTTCTTAGGATTGCCTTGCCTATTCGGGCTCCTTTTTGGTTCCTCATAAATTTTAAAATACTTCTACTTCTGTAATGAATGTCGTAGGTAGTTTAATAGAAATAGTGTTGAATCTATAAATTGCTTTGGGCAGTATGGCCACTGTAATGATGTTGATTCTTCCTATCCATGAGCATGGAATGTTTTTCCATTTGTTTGTATCATCTCTGATTTCTCTGAGCAGCGTTTTGCAGTTCTGCTTGTAGAGATCTTTCACTTCCTTGATTATCTGTATTCATAGGTATTTTACTTTATGTGTGTGGTAATTGTGAATGGGATTGTGGTCCTGATTTGACTTTCAGCTTGAATGTTGTTGTTGTATAGGAGTGCTAGTGATTTTTGCACATTGATTTTGTATCCCGATAATTTGCTTAAGTTATTTATCAGCTTAAGGATCCTTTGGGCTGAGACTATGGGGTTTTCTAGATATAGAATCATATCATCTACAAACAGGGGTAGTTTGACTTCCTCTCTTCCTATTTGGATGCCCCTTATTTATTTCCCACTCCTAATATTATTTCAGAAACTGTTTTTTGAATCTTCTTTTTGAAATATGTGTGCTTGCCGGGCACGGTGGCTCACGCCTGTAATCCCAGCACTTTGGGAAGCCGAGGTGGGCGGATCACAAGGTCAGTAGATCGAGACCATCCTGGCTAACATGGTGAAACCCCGTCTCTACTAAAAATACCAAAAAAAAATTAGCCGGGCATGGTGGCGGGCACCTGTACTCCCAGCTACTCGGGAGGCTGAGGCAGGAGAATGGCGTGAACCCGGGAGGCAGAGCTTGCAGTGAGCCGAGATCACGCCACTGCACTCCATCCTGGGTAACAGAGCGAGATTCCGTCTCAAAAAAAAAAAAGAAAGAAAGAAAGAAAGAAATATGTGTGCTTAACCTAAAAGGGTTCTATGCATGGAAAGTTACAAAGTTATAAGCCCTACCAGTTATGCTATGATCCAGAAATACCTAAGTTATTGAAGTTGATTAATTGTGTGACAATTAAACTAAAGTGTTATCAGAAATAAAGTTGTGGAATTTTGTATTTTAGTATTTTTTTTTTTTCAGAGAAAGATTTGGCCATACTGGGATGGGAGCTAGTAGTGTGTCAACAAGTTGTGTAATTTTCATATTTGGGGCATTGATTTTTGTTTTGAAGAAAGATATGACCTTGCTGGACTGAAACTCATAATACTTCAACAGCAGATAAAAGAGAAAGATCCATAAGTGATAACATGCTCAGAGTTGGGGCTTTTAACAGTTCTTTTCCAAGGCTAGGGTTCTGAGTTTTTTCCTCCTCTCATCTGAGCCCATTTTAAATCTTTACTAGAAGTCACTGCTTCTGTGCTGAGAATAGGGCTACATAATTCCCATATCTTTGGTAAATATCCTTTATTAAGTGATTCTTAAAGATGTACATTTATACATAGACAACTGGAAATTTTCATACTAAAAACCTTTTCTTTAGACAAAACCAATAAAGTATGAAAAAAAAAAACCTTGTTAGGTGCATAAATCTTTGGGGGTTGGCTTTAATTCTTCAAAAGTAACTATAGGTTTTATCCCTATGGTAAACAAATAATAATGTCTACATCTATCCACAATGCAAAGCTGGGGATACAGTTCTAGAATATTTAGCAAAAATATGGATATTTGCACCAAACCTGGAATGGCTGAGGTTCTCTATAATTGTAATTTTATCATTTTTCCATTTGCTTTCATGTGGAAAAAAAATGCCAGCCTCAGTATATGCCAAATATGACTGAAGTTTATTTGAAATGTTGTCAAGAGTTACCTGGGCATATTAAGAATGTAAAATTGTAACTGTAATGTGGATAATTCAATTGTGCTTTTGTCTTTTGCGAATTGGTCTTCATGAAGCACACCCAGTATTGTGAAAATTATGGGACGTTATTGAAATTGAGCCACATGAGGTTAGTAAGTAGATTTTAAAATTATTATTTGGCACATTTTCTTCACAATTTTGTAATTGTACATCACTCCTTTATTATACTGATCTGGAAAAAAATATTTAGTATATTTATGCCCAAAATGAGTACTGGGCCCATGTGGCAGGGCCAAGCAACTAGAACATGATTCAGAAATCAGGCAATGAAAAGGCATAAGAATGACATAGTGGACTTTGGCAACTCAGAGGGGAAGGTTGCAAGACTACATATAGGGTACAGTGTACACTGCTTGGGTAACAGGTGTACTAAAGTCTCAGAAATCACCACTAAAGAACTTATCCATGTAACCAAAAAATGCCTGTACCCAAAAAACAATTGAAATAAAAAAGAAAGAAAGAAAAGAAATCAGGCCATGAAAAACACACTGGAACATGATCAAGAGGCATTTCACTGCCTCAAAACAAGGTGGTGGGGGGTGTATTAGTCTGTTCTCAAATTTCTATAAAGAACTACCTGAGACTGGGTAATTTATAAAGAAAAGAGGTTTAATTGACTCATGATTCTGCAGGTGTACAGGAAGCATGGCTGGGAAGGTCTCTGGAAACTTACAATCATGGCAGAAGGTGAAGGTGGAAGTAGGCACATCTTACACGGCTGGAGAAGGAGGAAGAGGGCAAAGGGGAAGGTGACATACACTTTTAAACAACCAGGTCTTGTGAGAACTCACTTACTATCATGAGAACAGCAAGGGGGAAATCTGCCCCCATGATTTAATTACCTCCCACCAGGCCCCTCCTACAACATTGGGATTTACAATTCCACATGAGATTTGGACAGGGACACAAATTCAAACCATATCAGGGAGGAATTCTAAAATACACAGCAGGATGCACTCCTATCCCTTACAGGTCAAGGAGATTATCTAATATTGGTGTGAGGAATGGCTTATTTTCTGATGACCACATGTGGGACTATTTCAGCCACCACTAGAAACCCCATGAGGGTTTTTGTTTCATATTATTTCTATACATTTTTTTGTAAAAGTAAATGCAATAGAAATTTAATTCAGGATTGATCTCAATCTTCAAGTGGAGCCAGCTCCTCTGGGGTCAGGAAGGAAATGGGGTGTTTTATTTTTGTTTGGTTTGGGGGCTTTTTTATTTTACATCACCATGCAGGTTACATTCATCTTCCACTGGAATGACAAGAGTACCCCTGTAAGTGGCCTGACTACAGAAGAACACAAGATTGCCTCCTGAGGGCAAACAGACTCTCTTGCTTCTCCTCATCGGCCATGCCTTAGCATGGTTTCTCCCTATCCCTTACTAAATCAGGTCCTTTGCACACAAAGCCCTGGTTAAAACCCGAATCACTACCTCTCAACCCTCTTGGATAAGGGGAGCTTTCCCTGGGCTTGGACTGAGCCCCATGCCCCAGAGGTGCTATCCTGACTGGATTGTATGAAGAGAGTGGGTGCAGGAGACAAATGGCTGAAATGAAAATGGGAGCCATCGGTCCCCATCTGCATCTACAACTTCAGATGCCTACAGATGTGGTCCATGTGACATGTGCAGGAAGGAGGGGCAGAAGAAGGGATGGACAGGGAGGGTGTTTCTGGGGACAGTAGTCTGCCTGAAGGTCTTCACTTCTTGGCCTTGCCCTGGGCAGCCACAGCTTTCATGGCTTTACACATAGTCTCTTCATCCCCTAAGAACTGCATGGACTTGATGGGGTTCAAGTTCTTGGCCAATTCATAGGCAATGGGAATACCAGTAAGCAGGTTCAGCTCCATGATAGCTACTTCAGAGACACCCTCCAGATGCTTGATAATGCCTATAAGACTGTTGTCATGGGCTTCAATCAATATCCAATTCCTCTTCTTTATCTGGGGAACTATATCTTTATTCCAAAAGGCCAGAGCTCTGGCAATAGTATCCTCCAGACTCTCACAAAAGGGTAGTTGATCTCCAGTAAGGTCTGTATACCCGCAATCCTTACTAATGCTGCTATAGAAGGGGTGGTAGGGCTCCATCGAAGGTCGTGAGACATCGTAAGGGCATATCCACATCTTTACCTAGGCCTCACCATTCTTGCCAGCAGTTTCTGCTTTATGGAAGCTGGTCAGATCCCCATAGTGCCATTCATTGAGGCACCAAGTCCTCACTGCAGGCCACCACATTGGGTCAATAGCATGCACAGTGTCCAGAGATTCCAGATTGTTCTCTTCTGCACTGATGGGAAGCATATGCCAAACTCATAGCCAGCACCTGGCAGCACCTGCCCATCGTGATTCACCTCCTCATGGTCCGCTGGGTGCTCTTGCTCTGGAAACTGGAGTGGCCATGGCAGCAGGCTCACAATTCTTGACAATGTATTTTCTGGGATTTTTTACTGTCTTAGATGGCTTTAAAATAGGACAATCTTGAAGCCATTCAAGCCAACAAAGAAGTCAAGGTCCTATGAAAAATTGAAGTTCAGTGCTCAAACTGCCTATAACAAATAAATGAGCAGCAGCATCAGCGAAGAAAAATATGAAAAAAGAAAAAACAAGTTGAAGTAGTAAGGCTCAAAGGAAAAAAAGCCAAGACTGTTTTGGCATGTGGGAAAGAAAAGCTGGAGGAAGGTTTTAGTTAAAACCTCACAAGCCAGTGTTTGCTTAGCTGTCCTTTCCATTAACTTCCATTAAGTGCATGGGGACTCTGTTTTGATGCTGAGTGCCCTATACCCTCAGAATTCCCTGAGGCTTCATGGGCAGGAGGTTAAAATGTCTTTCCGGACAGCCAGTTCTGTGTTCGGATGGTGTGCTCATAAAGGATCATCTAAACTTGTATGCTTTGAAATCTATTTTGTCAGGGAGCAAAAAAGAAATAGATATTTCTCAAGCTCAGAACAGTATTATAATTTAAACACATGGTTTGGTATGACAATATGCAGCATAATATGTTTGAGTTAGTAGAAGAATATAAATAAAAGAGCATTAAAGATGGCAGCACAAATGAAAAAGAAAAAGAGAACAAATTATTTAAATTTCTCATAATAGTAGTAAGAAAGAAAGGACTTGAAGTTAAACTGGAAACATCAACATGAACTTGCACCCTTAAAAAGTTTTCACTTTGTTACTTAAATCATTCAGATTGCCTCTCCCTACCAACAGTAGTCATGTAGAAAAATCTAAACCTCCCCCCCAACCCCCCAGATCTACTTTTTTCTGCCAAACGGAATCAGGGTTCCTTGAGCAGAGGACAAAAAAAAGCAAAATGTTCCTACAAACATCTTATTGTCACAAAGCAAGGATGCTCTCACAAATATATCTGGGACATTTCAAAAAGACAAAGACAAATTTTAAAGTTGTATGTTGGATAGGCACGGTGGCTCATGCCTATAATCCCAGCGCTTTGGGAGGCCAAGGTGAGTGGATCACTTGAGGTCAGGAATTTGAGACCTGCCTGGCCAACATGGTAAAACCCCGACTCTACAAAAAATACAAAAATTAGCTGGACGTGGTTGTGGGTGCCTGTAATCCCAGCTACTAGGGAGGCTGAGGCAGGAAAATTGCTTGAATCCGGGAGACGCCGAGGTTGCAGTGAGCAGAGATCGCACCACTGCACTCCAGCCTGGGTGACAGAGCGAGACTCTGTCTAAAATAAAATAAAATAAAATAAAAGCTACATATTCTTTGAACCAACAATTGTACTTATAGGAATTTATGTCACAAATACACTCAAACATGTACAAAAGGTGAAGAAATTCACTGCAGCAATATTTGTAGTAGAAAATGTTGGAAACAACCTAAATGTCCATCAATAAGAAACTGGTTAAATAAATTGCAGTGTATTAATACAACAGAATACTATAAAACCACCAGAAGAAAAAAGGTAAGATCCTATGTGCATCGAAATGGAAGATCACCAAGATATACTGTTAAGTGAAAAAAGCAAGATGCATGTCAGTACACATAGAATACTGCCATTTCTGTGACAGTGAAAGGTATATATGCTTGAATATGCCTATAATATATCTGAAAGAATGCAAGAAACTGGTAACAGTAATTGCCTCTAAGGAAAGGAAGTGGGTAGCTGGGGGACTGGAGAGTGAAGGAGACTTATTTTTCAGTGAATACACTTTTGTGCTATTTGACATTTTTGTTACTATGTGCATGTATTACTTTTAAAAAATAAGATTAAAAGGTTTCTTTCTATTATGTCAATGATTTTAGTCTAGAGATATCTTCCAATAATCAAGTAGTAAACAACTTTAACATTAAAATAAATGATTGTAGTCAACAGAAACAGGAACTCTGCAAAAAGAGCCTTGAGTCCATCACATCAGCTAAGACAACTAAACCTCTTTGAAAATGATTATTTGGCCGGGCACAGTGGCTCACGCCTGTAATCCCAGCACTTTGGGAGGCCGAGGCGGGCGGATCACGAGGTCAGGAGATCGAGACCATCCTGGCTAACAAGGTGAAACCCCATCTCTACTAAAAACACAAAAATTAGCCAGGCGTGGTGGCGGCGCCTGTAGTCCCAGCTACTGGGGAGGCTGAGGCAGGAGAATGGTGTGAACCCAGGAGGCGGAGCTTGCAGTGAGTTGAGATCCCACCACTGCACTCCAGCCTGGGCAACAGAGAGAGACTCTGTCTCGAAAAAAAAAAAAAAAATGATTATTCATTGATGTGACCACAATCCAGATAGGTGCCAGAGCATAGTTTGTGCCAGTCACAATTTCATAGTTACATTACATTTATGTGTTTTTAATATGGCTAAATATCAATCCACAGGCAACTTTAACATAATCCCAAACTCTACTAAATGATAATAAAGGGGAAAAAAAAAGCCCATGGGGGTAAAGGGAGTGGGAAATAAAACAATAATAGATGAGATTTCAGCAAGTTCTGGAGAGATGAAAAGCAGATTGATAAGCAATAATTAACTTAGCAGAGGAAAGGAAGGAAAAATTTGAATGCCACCAAGAAACAAGTCATTCTGCTCCCATAGAACTGAGGAAGAATTAAGAGTTGGTGGCACAAAGCACTTTGGAAAGTGGAAATGGAGTACGGGCCTGAAAACAAAGAAAATTGGTTGAAAATCTGTATACATAGCAATTGGACACTCAAATCCTGTCCCCCCAACATGTAAATTAAGAAATACTATTTCCCCACTCCACAACATTCCTGAGATTTATTCTCAGAAGAAATAGAAGCTGAGAGGTTTTGGACATGGGGACATCAAGCACAGTATAGATTGGAGTGAAACATAGAGCTGCAAACAAAAGGATAAAATCAAAGCCAGCATCTGGAGCAGTGGGATCACAGCCTCCTCCCATTTGCCTACTTCCAGAATTCCAAAGCCTGGTTTAAATGGCTGAAGTAAGAGTCTAGAAGATTTTTGTCTGGTGAGATTAAAGACCTCAGAGGAAAAAAAAAAAAAAAAAAATCTTCCACATACAGATTTGAGTACTACCTTAGTGCAAAACTATCTTTTTGACATAGCATCCTCTGAATAAACCCAATAGTTGACAATTCTCCACAACTCACAAAGAAATTACGGTCAGCTTTTCAGTGCATCTCCTTGTAACAGTGACATGTTGAGGCTCTCCTAATATTACAGACAGACAAATACAGACAAACAGAAAAGTAGGCCAGGAGCGGTGGCTCATGCCTGTAAAACTTTGGGAGCCCAATCGGTCAAGAGTTCAAGACCAGCATGGCCAACATGGGGTGAAACCATGTCTCTACTAAAAGTACAAAAATTAGCCGGGCATAGTGGCGCATGCCTGTAATCCCAGCTACTCAGGAGGCTGAGGCAAGAGAATTGCTTGAACCCAGGAGGCAGAGGTTGCAGTGAGCTGAGATCATGCCACTGCACTCCAGTCTGGGCGACAGAGCAAGACTCTGTCTCAAAAATAAATAAATAAATAAATAAATAAATAAATAAATAAATAAATAAATATAAAGCCAGAGGAAACAGTAAATTCAAGGAGCAGAAGAAAACTTTCTAAAATTTTAATAAATATTCTCATAGAGACAAGAAAAGACATTGAGCTTTTGAAACTAGATCTGAAAACACTTTATTAAAAAAATAAATTGTACTATGTATATTTAAGGTATACTAGATACACTTTGAAGGAGCTATGGGGAACTAAAAGTAGAATTACCAACATAAAATATTCAATAAAAGGAAACATTTCAGAAAGTATAACAAAAGTAGTAAGTGGAAAATAGTAATAAGATCATATATTTAGGAAGTGCATCAATTAACTAATAAACTTCCAGAAAAGGAGAACCAAAATAATGAAAGAAAGGAAAATACTAGAAAAGAATACAAAAAAATTTCCCAGAACTAAAGGACATGCATCTCCAGACTGAAATAACAAGATCCCAGAACAATAAATTTTAAAACACTGAAATCAGGTTATATCATGATGACATTTTTGAACAACAGAGTTAAAGAGAAGACCCTAAAAGATTCAGGTCACAAACAAAATATCATAAATTAGAATTCCATACAATTTTCCAAAAAAACACTGGAAACAAAAAGATTATGCAGCAGTATCTTCACGATTCTAAGGGAAACATAATTTCCAATCCAGAATTCAAAGTGTCAATCCCATGAGAGTATAGAAACAATACATTTGTATTCTGGTAAGGTCTCAGATCATTTATTTTCCATGTGATCTATATTATTTTCTATTGCTACTGCAACAAATTATCACAAACGTGGTGTCTCAAAACAATACAAATTTATTATCTTATAGTTCTAGAGGTCAGAAGCCTAAAATAGGGCAGCAAGACTGTGTTGCTTCCAGAGGCACTAGGGGAGAATCTGTTTACTTGCCTTTTCCAGTTTCTAGAGGCTGCCTGCATTCTTTGGTTCATATCCTCTTCCTTCATCCTCAAAGCCAATAGTATAACATCTTTTCTCGTTTCTGACCTCCTGCTTCCTTGTGACTACATTGGGCCCACATAGATGATTCAGAATAATCACCCCATCTCAAGATGCTTAGCTTGAACACATCTACAAAGTCTCTTTTGCAGTGTAAGGAAACATACAGGTTCCTGGGATTAGGACATGGACAATTTGGGGGGGCCCTTATTCTGCCTACCATATACTCCTTCTTATGAAGCTACTGAATCATGTGCTTCATGAAAATGAAGGCATAAAGCAAAAAGGAGGAAGAAATTGGGTGCAGGAAAGAAGGGATTCAATAAGGAAGTGTAATGAAGACAGATCCCAAAATAACAGTGAACAACCAACTGAAGCAGGAGGAGAGATGACTGTGGGAGTGGGCTCTCAAGAAAAATTAACTGATGTGTTTGAGCATTTAAAAATATTAATAGACATGTGGCATAAATTTTGGAGCATTTGGAGTAACATTTAAGAATAAGTAGAGAAAACTTACTAGGTAAGAGAAATTCTTCACAGAATTGGAAAAAACTACTTTAAAGTTCATATGGAATCAAAAAAGAGCCCGCATTGCCAAGACAATCCTAAGCCAAAAGAACAAAGCTGGAGGCATCACACGACCTGACTTCAAACTATACTACAAGGCTACAGTAACCAAAACAGCATGGTACTGGTACCAAAACAGAGATATAGACCAATGGAATAGAACAGAGTCCTCAGAAATAATACCACACATCTACAGCCATCTGATCTTTGACAAACCTGAGAAAAACAAGAAATGGGGAAAAGATTCCCTATTTAATAAATGGTGCTGGGAAAATTGGCTAGCCATAAGTAGAAAGCTGAAACTGGATCCTTTCCTTACTCCTTATACAAAAATTAATTCAAGATGGATTAGAGACTTAAATGTTAGACCTAATACCATAAAAACCCTAGAAGAAAACCTAGGTAATACCATTCAGGACATAGGCATGGGCAAGGACTTCATGTCTAAAACACCAAAAGCAACGGCAACAAAAGCCAAAATTGACAAGTGGGACCTAATTAAACTAAAGAGCTTCTGCACAGCAAAAGAAACTACCATCAGAGTGAACAGGCAACCTACAGAATGGGAGAAAAGTTTTGCAATCTACTTATCTGACAAAGGGCTAATATCCAGAACCTACAAAGAACTCAAACAAATTTACAAGAAAAAAACAAACAATCCCATCAAAAAGTGGGCAAAGGATATGAACAGACATTTCTCAAAAGAAGACATTCATACAGCCAACAGACACATGAAAAAATGGTCATCATCACTGGCCATCAGAGAAATGCAAATCAAAACCACAATGAGATACCATCTCACACCAGTTAGAATGGCAATCATTAAAAAGTCAGGAAACAACAAGTGCTGGAGAGGATGTGGAGAAACAGGAACACTTTTACACTGTTGGTGGGATTGTAAACTAGTTCAACCATTATGGAAAACAGTATGGCGATTCCTCAAGGATCTAGAACTAGAAGTACCATATGACCCAGCCATCCCATTACTGGGTATATACCCAAAGGATTATAAATCATGCTGCTATACACATGCACATGTATGTTTATTGCGGCACTATACACAATAGCAAAGACTTGGAATCAACCCAAATGTCCATCAGTGACAGACTGGATTAAGAAAATGTGGCACATATACACCATGGAATACTATGCAGCCACATAAAAAAGGATGAGTTTGTGTCCTTTGTGGGGACATGGATGCAGTTGGAAACCATCATTCTCAGCAAACTATCGCAAGAACAGAAAACCAAACACCGCATGTTCTCACTCATAGGTGGGAACTGAACAATGAGATCACTTGGACTTGGGAAAGGGGACATCATACACCGGGGCCTATCATGGGGAGTGGGGAGGGGGGAGGGATTGCATTGGGAGTTATACCTGATGTAAATGACGAGTTGATGGGTGATGACGAGTTGACGGGTGCAGCACACCAACATGGCACAAGTATACATATGTAACAAAACTGCACGTTATGCACATGTACCCTAGAACTTAAAGTATAATAATAATTAAAAAAGAGAAAAAAAAAAAGAAAAAAATGAGGCAATCATAAGTGATAGGGAAAACGAAAAGTCCTACAAGAAAGGAGGATTAGTCACAGTGCACTACATAACTCAACAGTAAACAGTATTTACATATTTACAATAATGTAAACACAAGTTATTGACTTGATGAAAAATTAAGATACAACATTTTTGGAAGGATGGGAGGACAGGAAATAATGGGAAGGGTGGGATATACAAGCTCTTAGTTATTATGGATAAAGTCTAAAATTGATAAATCAAGAAATATAAATATACTCCCCAAACTAATACAGATTCATTGAAATACATATCCAAAACCCCAGCTGGAATTGCCAAAGCTAATTCTAAAATTCATGTGAAAATACAAGGAACACGGAATAACCAAGACAACCTTGAAAAAGAAGACCAAAGTTGGAAGACTCACACTTCGCAATTTTAAAACTTACTAAACAGCTACAGTAATCAAGACAATGTAGTACAGGCATAATAACAGGCATATAGATCAATGGAATAAAAGTTGAGAGTCCAGAAATTAACTTACATGTTTGCGATCAATTGGTTTTCAACAAGGATGCCAAGACAACTCAATAGGAAAAAATAGTCTTTCCAACAAATGGTGCTGGAGGAATTGGAGATCCACATTTAAAAATGAAGATGTTTCTCTACCTTACTGCCTTTAAAACTTAATTCAAAATGGATCAAAGACCTAAATGCAAGAGCCAAAACTCCCAAAAGAAAATCTGTGCAAGAATCTTCACGACTTTGAACTAGGAAATGTTTTCTTAGATATGACATCAAAAGCAAAAATGACAAAAGTGAGATAAATTGCTTGGACTTCATAAAAACTTAAAATGTTTGTGATTCAAAGGATACCATCAAGAAAGTGAAAAGATAATACACAGAATGGGAGAAAATATTTGCATATTATACATATAACAAGGAATTTGTGCACAGAATATATAAAGCACATTCCTTAACAATGAAAACATATCACCCAATTTAAAAATGGGCAAAGAATTTGAATAGACATTTCATCAAAAAAGATACAAAAAGATATCCAAATGGCTACAGCCATATGAAAAGACACTCAATATCATTAAGACATCTGGGAAATACAAATAAAAACCATAAAGAGATATCAGTTTACATTACTAGGATGGCTATAACAAAAAGGAGGAACATTAACTAGTATGGGTAAGGATAAGGAGAAACTGCAACCCTCATACATGGCTAGTGGAAATGTAAAATGGTGCAACCACTTTGAAAAAGTCCGGCAGTTGCACGAAAAAGTTAAACATGTTATCACCTGACCAAGCAATTCCATTCCTAGGCATATAACAAAAAGAATTGAGAACAAGTATTAAAACAAATACTTATACATAAATATCAAAGGCATAATACATGAAAAACATAATTGATAAGCTAGTATTTATTAAAATTTAAAAGTTCTGCTCAGTGAAAGAAACTGTCAAGAGAATGAAAAGACAAGCCACAGACTGGGAGAAAATATTTGCAAAAGACACATCTGATAATAGACTGTTATCCTAAATATACAATGAACTCTTTAAAATTCAACTATAAGAAAATAAACAACTTGATTAAAAATTGAATGAAAGAACAGACAACTCACCAGAAAAGATACGCAGATGGTAAATAAGCATATGCAAAGAAGCTCAACATCATATGTCATTAGGGAACTACAAACTAAAACAATAATGAGATACCACTATACACCTATTAGAATGACCAAAATCCAGAACACTGACAACATGCTGGTGAGGACGTGGAGCAACAAAATTCTCATTTATTGTTGGTGGAAATACAAAATGGTACAGTCACTGTAGAAGACAGTTTGGCAGTTTCTTCCAAAACTAAACACCCCATATGATCCAGCAGTTGTGTTCCTTGGTATTTACACAAATGAGTCAAAATCTTATGTCTACACACACACACACACACACACACACTTTTTTAAAAAAACAAAAAAACAGTTTTAAGGCCAGGTGGAGTGGCTCATGCTTGTAATCTTAGCACTTTGGGAGGCCAAGGCAGGTGGATCACTTGAGCCCAGGAGTTCAAGACCAGCCTGGGCAACATGGCAAAATCTCATCTCTACAAAAAATACAAAAATTAGTCAGGTATGGTGGTGCGTGCCTGTGGTCCCAGCTACTCGGAAGCTGAGGCAGGAGAATCGCTGGAGCCCAGGAGGCAGAGGTTGCTGTGAGCCAAGATAGTGCCACTGCACTCCAGCCTACTAGGTGACAGAGTGAGACATTGTTTTAAAAAATAATAAAACAGCTTTATTCATAATTGCCAAAACTTGGAAACAACCAAGATGTCCTTCAGTAAGTGAATGGATAATTAAACTATAGTAAATCCAGACATTGGAATGTTATTCAGCACTAAAAGGAAATAAGTTTTCAAGCCATAAAAAGATACGAAAACCTAAAAGAAGACAATCAGAAAAGGCTATATACGATTCCAACTATATGACATTCTGAAAAAGGCAAAGTCATGAATACAGTAAAAAGATAAGTGGCTACCATGATTTGGGGGAAAGGGAACGATAAATATACAGGACACAGAGAATTTTTAGGGCAGTGGAACTATTTTGTATGACACTATAGTGTTGGATATGTGTCATTACATATGTGTCAAAACTCACAGAATGTACAATGCCAAGAGTGAATCTTAATGTAAGCTATGGACTTTGGATGATAATAATGTGCCAATGTAGGTGCATCCGTTATAAAAAATGTACCACTCTGGAAGAGGATATTGATAATGGGAGAAGATAGGCAAGTGTGGGGACAGAGAGTAGGTGGGAAATCTCTTCCACTTAGTTTTGCTGTGAACCTAAAACTCCTCTAACAAATAAAGTCTATTAAAAAAAAAAACTGAAGTATATTAAAAACAAAAGAAAAATGGTCTAAGTACACAAATTAAATGGCAGACATTGAAAAAATGGAGGGAAATAACACAAATATCTGCTGATTACAAGAAACTGACTTGAAATATAACATCAGAGGCAAATTAAAAGTTAAAATAGAGAAAATATAAAACATACAAATATAACGAAAGGAAGTGGTAGGATGAAATAAACAATAGAATGACAGAATAAGGACTTCCAAAAATCTGCTCACCATAAAAGCAACAAAAACTTTTCCAAAAATTATCAAAAGCAACTTTTTCTTAACTCTGGAAATTTTTTTTTTAGAAAGGCATGCCAAGAATGATGGTTTCCAGCTGCATCCATGTCCCTACAAAGGACACAAACTCATCCTTTTTTATGGCTGCATAGTATTCCATGGTGTATATGTGCCATATGCACATGTACCCTAGAACTTAAAGTATAATAATAATAATAAATAAATAAATAAATAAAAAGAAAGGCATGCCAACAATTCGAGGAGCATTTATTTAAGAAAATAACAGAATCTTGGTAAGAACATTGAGCTGTGTGACTTTCTAACTTGCCCTATTCTCATCACCTTTCTCCAGCTCCACGGTAGCCTTGAAAACCAACAGCCTCCCAATCATTGTAGCCATGAAATTCAACAGCTTAGTAGCCATTTGATGAGATATATAGATTTTTCTGCTCCCCAAAGCCCCATCTCAAGTGTATTGTCACTATTCAACCTGTTGGGACATTATCTGGAAACCTCAATTACAAGACTCTCTCTTATTTGACCTGACTCAGACCTTTCTTCATGTGTACAGCCTTTTCCTCAGTGTGTTTGTAGAAAACAATCAGCTGCAATTATTAAACATCATAGTTGTCTGAGGTGGAGAATCACAGTTGGGACAAACAAGCTTACTGAAAAACTTAAAAGGAAAACTTGGGAAACGAGATGTCCATGGAAGGCTTTGAGAAGCTCCAACATATTTCTGGGAATCTAAAAGGCTATGTGCATGTGCAGGGCTGCATGAATGTCCAGGAAAGACCTGAGAAATCTCTAATCTTTCACATCTGGTGTAAGTGGAGATTCTGTGTAATCAAAAAGTGAAGGCTAAGGCAGTGTTGTAAAGTGCCCGTTGGAGTGTTAAAGATATTCCCAACACTCAAACAGAGCTCCTTGGCAAGGTCTAGGAGACTTAGTGATGTAATGAATTTAAGAAAATCTCTGGTCAGTCATTACCTGACCATTAAGCTATCTGAGCAGAGATTTCAGTGGCCACACATGACAAAGAACACAAACTTTACAGAATTAGTTCAGGAAAGTCATTAAACAGACAAACAGCAACATAACCATCAACAACAACAAATAACAACAAAAAACCCTGGAAATAGGAGGGAGGAAAATCTGATTTACAGAACTGTCACTTTATTATTTGAAATGTCAAAGTTTGTTCAAACAATTATGAGACATGCAAAGAAACAAGAAAGTATGGCTCACACATAGGAAAAGGTAAAGTCAATAGAAGTTGACTTTGAGGACGCTTGCACTTAAAATTACTAAAGATTTTTAAACAGCTTTTATAAGTATGTTCAAAGAACTAAAGAAAATTACATCTAAAGAACAAAAGGAAAGAGAACAAGTAGAAAGGAAAATATTTCAATAAAGAGAATTTTTAAAGGACCAAATAGAAATTCTAGAGTTGAAAAATAGAATAATCAAATTTTAAAATTCACTAGACAAGCTCAACAGCATATTTCAACTGGAAAAAAAGTAAAAAAAAAAAAAAAAGTAAACTTGATGATGGGTCAACTGAAATGAACAGGAAAAAATGAACAAAAACAAACAGAGCCTCAGAGAAATGTGGGACAACATCAAGATACAAACATTTGCATTCTTACCAGCAATATATGAGATTTCCAGAAAGATAAAGGGGCAGAAGGAATATTTGAAGAAATCATAGCTGAAAATTTCCCAAATTTGATGAAAAACATCAATCAACACATTCAAGAAGCTTGACAAAATTCACAAAATAGTCAAACTTTACAAAGTCAAAGAGAAAGAGAGAATCTTAAAAGTAGCAAGAGAGAAGCAACTCATCGTGAACAAGGGATCCTGAATAAGATTAACAGCTGATTTCTCATCAGAAACTATGGAAACTTGAGGAACTGAAATGACATATTCGAACTGCTGAAAGCAAAAGACTGTCCAACAAGATTTCCATATCCACCCAAACTATCTTTCAAAACTGAAGGAGATCAACAAACTAGGCATTGAAAGAACATACCTTAAAATAACAAGAACCATCTATGACAAACTCACAGCCAACATCATGCTGAATGAACAAAGGCTGGAAGCATTCCTGTTGAGAACTGAAACAAGACAAGGATGTCCACTCTCACTGCTCCTATTCCGTATAGTACTAGAAGTCCTTGCCAGAGCAATCAGGCAAGAGAAAGAAATAAAAGGCATCCAAATAAGGAAAAAAGAAGTCAAACCATCTCTCTTTGCTGATGATATAATTATATAGCTAGAAAACCCTAAAGACTCCACCAAAAGGCTTCTAGAACTAATAAATAACTTGAGTAAAGTTTCAGGATACAAAATCAATGTACAAAAATCAGTAGCATTTCTATACACCAATAACATTCAAGCTGAGAGCCAAATCAGGAACATAATCCCATTTACAATAGTCACAAAAAAGTAAAATACCAGGAATATGTGTAACCAGGACAAAAAAGACCTCTACAAGGTCTACAAAGCACAGCTAAAAGAAATCATAGATGACACAAACAAATGGAGAACAATTCCATGTTCATTGATTGGGAGAATAAATATTAAAATGGCCATACTGCCCAAAGCAATCTACAGATTCAATGCTATTCCTATCAAACTACCAATATCATTTTTCACAGAATTAGGAAAAAACTATTCTAAAATTCATATCCAACCCAAAAAAGGGCCCAAATAGACAAAGCCATCCTAAGCATAAAGAATAAAGCCAGAGGCATCACATTACCCAACTTCAAACTATAAGGCCACAGTAACCAAAACAGCATGGTAATGGTATAAAAATAGACATAAAGACCAATGGAACAGAATAGAGATCTCAGAAATAAAGCCACAAACCTACAGCCATCTGATCTTCAATAAAGTCAACAAAAATAACCAATGGGGAAACAACACCCTATTCACTACTTGGTGCTGGGATAACTGGCTAGCTATATGCAGAAGAATGAAACTGGACCCCACCTTTCAATATATACAAAAATTAACTCAAGATAGATTAAAGACTTAAATGTAAGACCTCAAAGTATAAAAGTCCTAGAAGAAAACCTGGGAAATACCTTTCTGGACATCAGCCTTGGGAAAGAATTTATGACTAAGTCTTCAAAAGCAATTGCAACAAAAATATAAATTGACAAGTGGGATCTAGTTAAACCAGAGAGCTTCCACACAGCAAAAGAAACTATCAACAGAGTAAACAGACAACCTACAGAATGGGAGAAATTATTCACAAACTATGCATCCAACAAAGGTCTAATATCCAGAATCTACAAGGAATTTAAACAATTCAACAAGCAAAACAAATAACTCCATTAAAAACTGGGCAAGGCCAGGCACAATGGCTCACGCCTGTAATCCCAACACTTTGGGAGGCCAAGGTGGGTGGATCACTTGAGGTCAGGAGTTCGAGACCAGCCTGGTCAACATGGCAAAACTCCACCTCTGCTAAAAATACAAAAAATTAGCCAGGCATGGTGGCACACACCTGTAATCTCAGCTACTTGGGAAGCTGAGACAGGAGAATCACTTGAACCTGGGAGGCAGAGGTTGCAGTGAGCCAAGATCGCACTACTGCACTCCAGCCTGGGCAACAGAGCAAGATTCCATCTCAAATAAATAAATAAATAAGTAGTGGGCAAAAGACATGAACAGATATTTCTCAAAAGAAGACATACAAGCAGCCAACAAACACATGAAAAATGCTCAACATCACTAATTATTAGAGAAACGCAAATCAAAACCACGAGATACTATCTCACACAAGTTAGAATGGCTAAAAAGTAAAAAGCCAGCAGATATCGGTGAGGCTGCAGAGAAAAGGGAATGCTTATTGGTGGGAATGTAAATTAGTTCAGCCACTGTGGAAAGTAGTTTGAAGATTTCTCAAAGAACTTAAAAAAGAACTACCATTCAACCCAGCAATCCCATTACTAGGTATATATCCAAAAGAAAATAAATCATTCTGGCAAAAACACATGCATTTGTATGTTCATCACAGCACTATTCACAATAGCAAAGACCTGGAATCAATCTAGATGCCCATTAACAGTGGATTGGAAAAAGAAAACATGGCACATATACACCATGGAATACTACACAGTCATACAGAAGAACGAAATCACATTCTTTGCAGCATCATGAATGCCTCTGGAGGCAATTATCCAATGCAAATTAACACAGGAACAGAAAACAAAATACTGCATGTCCTCACATAAGACGGAACTAAATATTGGGTACTAATGGACATTAAAATGGCAACAATAGACACAGGGGAGGGGGCAAGGGTTGAAAAACTAACTGTTGTGTACTATACTCACGATTTGGGTCACAGGATCATTCGAATCCCAAACCTCAGTATCACGCAATATACCCATGTGACAAAGCTGCACATATACCCCTGGAATCTAAAATAAAAGTTGAAATTATTTTTAAAAAGTGAAGCAGAAATTAAGATATTACAAGATAAACAAAAACTGAGAGAATTTGTTGGTAGCACACCTACACTGCAAAGAATACTGAAGGAAGTTCATCAGGCTGAAATAAAAGGATACTAAACAGCAATTCAAATCTATATAAAGAAATAAAGACCAGCTGGGTATGGTGGCTCACACCTGTAATCCCAGCATTTTGGGAGACCGAGGTGGGAGAATAGCTTGAGCTCAGGAGTTCAAGACCAGTCTGGTCAACATAGTGAGACCTCATCTAAGAAAAAAAAGAAAAAGAAAAAGAAAGACCACTAGTAAAGGTAACTACACAGGTAACTATACAAACTACACACACACACACATATATATATTAGACTCGGGGTCTTACTTTGTCACCCAGGCTGGAGTGCAGAGATCACAGCTTACTGCAGCCTCGAATTTCTCGGCTCAAGCAATCCTCCCACCTCAGCCTCCTGAGTAGGTAAGATTACAAGTGCACATTGCCATGCTCAACTAATTTTATTTATTTATTTGTTGTAGAGACAGGGTCTCCCTGTGTTGTCCAGGCTGATCTTGAACTCCTGGCCTCAAGTGATCCTCCCACCTCAGCCGACCAAAGAATTAGGTTATACACATGAGCCACCATGACTGGTTTATTTTATACTTTATATAAATATACTTTATATATAATACTTATATATACAAAATTATAAAATGCCTGGTTTGTTTTGTACTTTATATATATATGTATGTAAAATATATTTAGTATATATAGCAGGCATTTTATATTTTTTATATATATAGTTTATACTATCTCAATGATATATATATATAAAATATAGTATATATGCTATATATATAAAGAGGTTATATATGTTATACATATTAAAAGGCCGTATAGGCCAGGCATGGTGGCTCACACCTGTAATCCCAGCGCTTTGGGAGGCTGTAGCAGGCGGATCGCCTGAGGTCAGGAGTTCGAGACCAGTCTGGCCAACACGGCGAAACCCCAACTCTACTAAAAATACACAAAAATTAGCTGGGCATGGTGGCAGGCACCTGTAGTTCGAGCTATTCAGAAGGCTGAGACAAGAGAATCGCTTGAATCCGGGAGGCGGAGGTTGCAGTGAGCCGAGATCACACCACTACACTCCAGCCTGAGCGACAGAGCAAGATTCCATCTCAAAAAAAAGAAAGAAAACACTATGAAGAAAAATGAACAGAACCTCAAAGAAATATGGACATCATCAAACACACCAATGTATGCACAACAAGAGTGCAAGAAGGAGAGAAAAGATAAAAAGGAGCAGGAAAAAAATACAATAAATAGAGGCTAAAAATTTTCCAAATTTGATGAAAAGCATTAATCTATGAACACAAGAAGCTCTACAAAATCCAAGTAGGATTAACTAGACATCCATACCCAGATCCATATCAAAAATGTTGAAAAGATGGAGAAAAAGAGAACATTTTGAAAGCAGTAAGAGAAACAATGGAATGGTATTCCATTGTATGTATATACCACATTTTCTTTATTCATTTATCAAATGCTTTTTTAGCATCGATTGAAATGAACACGTGGTTTCGTCCCTCTGTTGATATGATGTATGACATTAATTAATTTGAATATGTTGGATTATCCTTACATCCCTCGGGTAAATCTCACTTGTTCTTAATGAGTGTTCTTTTTAATGTGTTGTAGAATTTGGTTTGCTCATATTTTGTTGAGGATTTTTGTATCAATATTCATTAGTGATATTGGCCTATAGTTTTTGTTTTATTTGCTTTTGTCTGGTTTGGGGATCAGGTTAACACTGGCCTCGTAGACTGAGTTTGGAAGTAGTCACTCCTCCTCTGTTTTTTTGGAATAGTTTGAATAGGATTGGTATTAGTTCTTCTTTAAATGTTTGGTAGAATTGAGCAGTCAATCCATCAGGTTCTGGGCTTTTCCTTGATTGGAGATGTTTTATTAAGGCTTTCATCTTGTTATTTATTATTGGTCTGTTCAGCTTTTGGATTTCTTCTTGTTTCAATTTTGGTAGTTTGTATGTGTCTAGGAATTAATCAATTTCTTCTAGATTTTCCAGTTTTATTCCATGAATGATTATTGAATTTCTGCAGTATCAGTTGTAATATCTCTTTTTTCATCTATGATTTTATTTATTTGGGTCTTCTCTCTTTTTTTCTTAGTTAGTCTGGCTATAATTTGTCAGTTTTGGTTTCAAAATGTCAACTTTTTTTCATTTAATTTTGTATTGTTTTCTTAATTTCATATTCACTCATTTCTGCTCTGATTTTTATTTCTTTTCTTCTACAAATTTTGGATTTGGTTTGCCCTTGCTTTTCTAGTTCTTTAAGATGCATTACTACGTTGTTTTTAAAGCTTTTCTTCTTTTTTGATGTAGGCACTTATAGCTATAAACTTCCCTCTTAGTACTGCTTTTGCTGTATTCCAAAGATTGAGTATGTTGTGTTTCCATTATCTCATTTCAAGAAATTTATCAGTTTTCTCCATAATTGTTTCATTGACTCACTGATCATTCAGGAGCACATTGCTTAATTTCAATGTGTTTTTATAGTTTCCAAAAATCCTCTTCTTGTTGATTTCTAGTTTTATTCCATTGTGGTAACAGAAGATGCTTGATATTATTTCACTTTTTTGAATGTTTTAAGACTTGTTTTTTGACTTAGCATATGGTCCATCCTTGAGAATGATCAATGTGCTGAGGAAAAGAATGTGTACTCTGCAGCCACTGAATGAAATGCTCTGTGTCTATTAGGTCCATTTGTTCTATAGTATAGACAAAAGCCAACATTTCTATGTTGATTTTCTGTCTGGAAGATCTGTCCAATGCTGAAAGTGGGGTGTTGAAGTCTCCAGGCATTATTGTATGGAGTCTATCTCTCTTTTTATCTCTAGTAACATTTGCTATATAAATCTGGGTGCACTAGTATTGGGTGCATATATGTTTACAATTATTATATCCTCTTACTGAATTGATCCCTTTATATAGTGACTTTTTTGTCTCTTCTTATGGTTTTTATCTTGAAATCTGTTTTCTCTGATATAAGTACAGCTATCCCTGCTCTTTTTTGGTTTCCAATGGCATGGAATATCTTTTCCCATCCCTTTATTTTCAGTCTATGTGTATTTTTTTTTTTTTTTTTTAGACCGAGTCTCCCTCTGTCACCCAGGCTGGAGTGCAGTGGTGCGATCTTGGCTCACTGCAACCTCTGCCTCCTGGGTTCAAGCAATTCTCCTGCCTCAGCCTCCCAAGTAGCTGGGACTACAGGCACGTGCCACCATGCCCGGCTGATTTTTTGTATTTTTAGTAGAGACAGGGTTTCACCATGTTGGCCAGGCTGGTCTCAATCTCCCAACCTCATGATCCGCCCGCCTTGGCCTTCCAAAGTGCTGGGATTACAGGTGTGAGCCACCATGCCCCGCCCTATGTGTATCTTTATCGGTGAAGTGTGTTTCTTGCAGGCAATCATATTGTTGAGACTTTTTTTTATCCTTTCAGCCATTCTAGCCTTTTGATTGGGGGGTTAGTCCATTTCCATTCTATGTTATTATTGATAAGTAAGGACTTACTCCTGTCATTTTGTTATTTGTTTCCTGGTTGTTTTGTGGTGTTCTCCTTCTTTTCTTCCTTCCTGTCTTTCTTTTAGTGAAGGTGATTTTCTCCAGCAATATAATTTAGTTTCTTGCTTTTTATTTTTTATGTATCCATTGTATGTTTTTTATTTGAGATTACCATGAGGCTTGTAAATACTATCTTATAACCCATTACTTTAAGCTGATAACAACTTAACATTGTTTGCATAAACAAATAAGCAAAAAGAAAACTAAAAACTCTAACCCTTAACTTCATCCCCCTACTTTAGAACCTTTTGTTGTTTCTGTTTATATTATATTGTACTGTCTATGTCTTGAAAAGTTGTTCTAGTTTTTTTTTATTGCTTTATCATTTAGTCTTTCTACTTAAGGTAAGAATAGTTTACACACCACAGTTACCGTGTTATAATAGTTGGTGCTTTTCTGTGTACTTACTATAATCAGGAAGTTTTGTACCTTCAGATGATATTGTTCATTAATGTTCTTTTCTTTCTGATTGAAGTACTCCATTTAGCATGTCTTGTGGAACAGGTCTGGTGGTGATACAATTCCTCAGCTTTTCTTTGTCTGGGAAAGTCTATATTTCTCCTTCACTTATGAAGGATATTTTCATTGGATACACTATACTAGGGTAAAAGATTTTTCCTTCAGCATTTTAAATATGTTATGCCACTCTCTCTTGGCCTTTAAGGTTTCCACTGAAAAGTCTGCTGCCAGACATATTGAAGACTCATTGTCTGTTATTTGTTTCTCTTCTCTTGCTGCTTTTAGGTTCCATTCTTTATCCTTGACCTTTGGGAGTTTGGTTATTAAATGCCTTGAAGTAGTTTTCTTTGGGTTAAATCTGGTTGGTATTCTATAACCTTCTTGAACTTGGATATTAATATATTTCTCTAGATTTGGGGAGTTCTCTGTTATTATCCCTTGTTGCATTTTGCTTTTGTTTGTTGTTGTTTGTTTTGTTTTGTTTTTTCTGAGATGGAGCCTCGCTCTGTTGCCCAGACTGGAGTGCAGTGGCATGATCTAGGTTCACTGCAATCTCCGCCTCCTGGGTTCAAGTGATTCTCCTGCCTTAGCCTCCCAAGTAGCTGGGATTACAGGCGTCCACCACCATGCTCAGCTAATTTTTCTATTTTTAGTAGAGACAGGGTTTCACCATGTTGGGTAGGCTGGTCTTGAACTCCTGGCCTCATGTGATCTGCCCATCTCAGCTTCCCAAAGTGCTGGGATTACAGGCATGAGCCACCACGCCCAGCCTTTGGGATTTTATTATCTCTCTGAATAAACTTTCTACCTCTATCTCTTTCTCTACTTCCTCTTTACAGCCAATAACTTCTAGATTTGCCCTTTTGAGACTATTTTCTAGATCTTGTAGGTGTACTTCATTGTTTTTTATTCTCTTAGCTTTTGTCTCCTCTGACTGTGTATTTTCAAATAGCCTGTCCTCAAGCTCACTAATTCTTCTGCTTGAACAATTCTGTTATTAAAGGACTCTGATGCATTCTTCAGCATATCACTTGCATTTTTCAACTCCAGAATTTCTGCTTGATTCTTCTTATTTCAGTCTGTTTGTTAAATTTATCTAACAGAATTCTGAATTCCTTCTATGTGTTATCTCGAATTTCTTTTAGTTTCATCAAAATAGCTATTTTGAATTCTCCATCTGAAAAGTCACATATCTCCATCTCTTCAGGATTACTGCCTGGTGACTTATTAGTTCACTTGGTGAACTCAATGAACTAATAAACCCTGGTGATTTATTTAGTTCATTTGACAAGGTCATGTTTTCCTGGATGGTCTTGATGACGTTTACAGATGTTCATCTGTGTCTAGGATTTTAAGAGTTAGGTATTTATTGTAGTTTTCACAGTCTAGGCTTGTTTGTACCGTTCCTTCTTGGGAAAGCTTTCCAGGTATCCAAAGGAACTTGGGTTTTGTGATCTAAGCTCTCTCTGTATTAGGGGA
Organism: Theropithecus gelada; assembly: GCF_003255815.1. Classification (NCBI taxonomy): domain Eukaryota; kingdom Metazoa; phylum Chordata; class Mammalia; order Primates; family Cercopithecidae; genus Theropithecus; species Theropithecus gelada. The sequence goes on from NC_037689.1 coordinate 4,838,381, forward strand.
CACCCCAAGCTCAATATCACTGTGGTTCTTGCTGACTCAAAGAGATACTGCCTTGGTGATCTTGTTTAAGATCTGGAAGAATTCTCTGGATTACCAGGAAGAGACTCTTTTTGTTGTTTCCTACTTTCTCCCAAACAGAATCTCTCTCTCTCTCTCTCTCTGTTCTAGGCCACCTGGAGCTGAGGGTGGGGTGACACAAGCACCCCTGTAGCCACCACCACTGGGACTGTACTGGCCATACATGAAGCCAGCACAGCACTGAGTCTTGTCCAAGGCCCGCTGTAACCACTAACTGGCTACCACCTATGTTCGCTCTAGGCCTTGAGGCTCTACAATCTGCAGGTAGAAAATACAGCCAGGCCTGTGTCCTTCCCTTAAGGGTGATGAGCTCCCTCAGGCCCAGGGCAGGTCCAGGGGTGCCATCCAGGAGTCAGGGACTAGAGTCAACCTTAGAAGTCTACCTGGTACTCTATTGTATGGTAGCTGAGCTAGCACTAAAACCATGAGATGCCATCCTTCCCAGTCTTCCTTCCTGTTTCCACAGACAGAGGAGCCTCACCCCATCGCTGCCACCACCCCTACAGGCCCACAGAGAGTATTGCCAGACTACTGACAATGTTCCCTTAAAGCCCAAGGGCTCTTCAGTCAACTTGTGGTGAATGCTGCCTAGCCTGAGACTCACCCTTCAGGGTAGTGGGCTCCTTTCTGGTAAAGGGTAGGTCCTGAGCCAAGAATTAAGGAATTTAAGAGCCAAGGCCAGGAATCAAGGATGCCAAAAGCCTGCCTGGTGCTTTGCACCCCCGTGGCTGAGCTGGTACCTAAGGTCCAAGACAACGTCCCTTTTCCTTTTTCCTTTGCTTTTCTCAAGCATAAGGAGTCTCTCTCCATAGCCCCACAGCTGGAAATGTGCTGAGTTTCATCTGAAGCTAGCAAGTCTCTCTGAGTCCCGCCCAAGGCCCACAGCATACTACCTGGGTATCGCTGCTGGTTATTCAGGGTCCAAGGGCTCTTTAGTCAGCAAGGGATGGGTCCTTACAGAACTGGGTCCTTCCCTTCAAGGTAGCGGGTTCCTTTCTGGCCCAGGGTGTGTCTAGAAATTTAGGTTGGGAGGTACAGCTTGGAAAGGGGTCTCTTTTGGAGCCAGGAGCTGTGGAGTCTAGGGTTGGGATAGAGGGGATTCAAGTACTTTCTTAGCTGCCCAGTTGGTGTCTCCAGTAGGTCACATGCCTGCTCCCCATCGTCCACTGGCTCTGAACTCAGTTCAGCCCTAGGACTCACCTAGGAGTTGCAATGTTTGTGGCCTAGAATTGTCTTACAAGTTTATTTGGAGCCCCAGAGCACTTTAGCATGTGGTGGTGAGGCTTGCCAGAACTCAAGTTCTGACTGCTGGGATAGGCAATTCTCCTCTGGCTAGGACTGGTTTAAATACTCCCTCTGTGGGTGGGCATCAGCTGAGTGCAGCCTGGTTTTGCTTTCTGCTGTGAAAGGGCAGCACTGAGTTCCATGCAATGTCTCACAATTGTGGCACTGACCCTCTCCCAAGGGCTCAGATTCTCTCTTCATGCCACGCACCAGCTGCCAGGGGGTGGGGGATAAGTGGCAGCAGCAATTCAAGACTCTTTCCTACTCTCTTCCATGCCTCTTTCAGTGATGTGATGTTAAAACCGGGTACTGTGAGTACTCACCTCATTTTTGGTTCTTATGAAAGTACTTTGTTTGCATAGATAATTGTCAAATCGGTGTCCTTGTATGGGGAACTATTGGTGGAGCCTTCTATTCTGCCATCTTGTACTGTCCCTCTTCCTTTCTTCTTTTTTAATGTAGGCATCTACCACTATAAACTTACCTCTTAGTATAGGTTTTGCTGCATCCTATAAGCTTTGGTATGTTGTATTTTTGTTTGTTTCAAGATATTTTTTAATTTGGATTTCTTCTTTGACCCATTGGTTTTTTAAAAGTGTGCTGTTTAATTTCCACATATTTGTGAATTTTCCAGATTTCCCACTGCTACTGAGTTGTAATTTCCTTCCACTATTGTCAGAAAAGATACTTGGTATGATAACAATCTTCTTAAAGTTATTAAGACCCATCTTGTGACAAACATATACTCTATCTCGGAGAATGTTCTATTTATACCTAAGAATTATAATTTCTTTAAAAATGAAACATACACCTACCATATAAACAAGCCATTCTACTCCTTGGAATTTATTCAAGAGAAATAACCAAATGTCCACAAAATGTCCACCAAATGTCTACTTGTTCATAACAGCTGTGTTTGTAATAACCCAAAGCTAGAAACAACCTAAATATCAATCAACAAGTGAATGGGTAAACAAATTTTGATATGGTCATACAATGGAACATTATTCAGTAACATGTGGAAATGAATTATTTATACACACAACAAACTCAATTAATCTCAAAATATTTATGCTGAATGAAAAAGCCAGATTATAAAACTCTAGAAAATGCAAACTAGTCTATTGTAACAGAAAACAAATTAATAAACCTTGGGAAACTGTAGTAGAGCAAGAGGAAAGATTTACAAAGGGAAATAAGAAATTTTGAGAAATAATAATTATGTTCTTCATCTTTTTTTTTTTTTTTTAGATGAAATCTGGCTCTGTCGCGCAGGCGGGAGTGCAGTGGCACAATCTCAGCTCACTGCAACCTCCACCGCCTGGGTTCAAGTGATTTTTATGCCTCACCCTCCCAAGTAGCTGGGACTACAGCACCTGCCACCATGCCTGGCTAATTTTTGTATTTTTAGTAGAGACGGGGTTTCACCACATTGGCCAGGCTTGTGTCAAACTCCTGACTTCAGGTGATCCATCCCCCTCAGCCTCCAAAGTGCTGGGATTACAGGTGTGAGCCATTGCGCCCAGCATAATTATGTTCTTTATCTTAAATATAGTGATTGTCTTATGATATATATATTAAAACGGATGAAATTGCACACTTTAAATGTGTGCAGTTAAATGTATGTAAATAATACTTCAATAAAGCTGTTTCTAAAATAAACGATGCTAACAAATAACAAATAAGAACTCTTAGTCCAACATGGAAGGAGCTTGGAAGTTGTTGCCTCTGTCCTCACAACAAGAAAAAATCTGAACAAGTTGAAACTAAACAACTCTTCTTAGGTCTATCAAGGAATTGAGGTCACAGGGCAAACTGCTACTCCAAAAATTGGAGCTATAAGCAAATACAGAAAATCACAGCTTACCGGAGCAGAAGCCTACCACTGGAACCAGTATCAAGTTACTTTTACCCATTGCATCATGTTTAGCTTTAAACAAAAAATTATAAGGCATACTAAAAAATAAAACACAGTTTGAAGGGACAGAGTGAGCATCAGAACCTGACTTAGATATGGCAGATATTTTGAAATCATCAGATCAGGACTTTAGATTAACTACTGTTAATATGCTAAGGGCTCTAATGGAAAAAGTGGACAATATGCAAAAATGGATAGCTGAAGTAAGCAGGCAGATGGAAACTCTAGGAAAAAAGAATCAAAAGGAAATGCTAGAAATCAAAAACACCATAAGAGAAATAAAGAATTCCTTTGATGGGCACATCAATAGACTGGACCTAGCCAAGGAAAGAATCAGTGAGCTTGAAGATATGCCAATAGAAATTTCCAAGATGGAAATACGAAGAGAAAAAGGAATTAGAAAAATGAAACAAAATATCCGAGAACTGTGGGACAATTACAAAAAGGGTAACATATGCATAATGGGAATACCAAAAGGCAAACAGAGAAAGAAACAAAATAAAAATTTGAAGTAATAATGATTGAGAATTTTTCAAAATTAATAACATATACTCAACCATAGATACAGGAAAACACTGTAAAGAAAATGAAACAAAAGCCACAGACTAGGAAAAACTATTTGTAAAATACTTCTAATAAAGGACTTACATCCAAAACATACAAAGAACTCTTAAAACACAGCTGTAAAAAAAAGGAAGCAATTAAAATTGGGACAAAAGATCTGAAGAGATGACTCACCAAGAAAGATACACAGATGGCAAACAACATATGAAAAAATGCTCAACATCATACGTCATCAGAGAAATGCAAATTGAAACAACAAGGTCGGGTGCGGTTGCTCACGCCTGTAATCCCAGCACTTTGGGAGGCAGAGGCAGGTGGATCACTTGAGGCCAGGAGTTCAAGACCACCCTTGCCAACATGGCGAAACCCTGTCTCTACTAAAAATACAAAAATTAGCCAGGCATGGTGGTGGGTGCCTGTAGTCCCAGCTACTCGGGAGGCTGAGGCAGGAGAATCACTTGAACCCAGGAGGCGGAGGTTGCAGTGAGGTGAGATGGAACCACTGCACTCCAGCCTGGACAACAGAGCCAGACTCCGTCTCAAAAAAAAAAAAAAAAAAGAGATACCACTACACACCTATTAGAATAGCCAAAATTCAAAATACCAAAAACACCAAATGCTAGCGAGGATGTGGAGCAACAGGAGCTCTCATTCATTGCTGGTGGGAAAGCAAAATGGTGTAGTCACTGTGGAAGACAGTTTGGCATTTTCTTACAAAACTAAACATACTCTTACCATATGATCCAGTAATTGCACTCCTTGCTATTTACCCAAATGAATTGAGATTTATGTTTATACAAAAACTGCACAGAAATGCTTACAGCAGCTTTAGTCAGAATTACCAAAACTTGGAAGCAATCATGATGTCCTTCAATAGATGAGTGGATAAATTCTGGTACATTCATAGAATGGCATGTTATTCATCAATAAAAAGAAATAAGCTCCCAAACCACAAAACGACATGGACAAGCCTTAAATATATATTGCTAAGTGAAAATAGCCAATGTGAAAAGGCTGTGTGATTCCAACTATATGACATTTTGGGAAAAGCAAAACTTCCCTCTTTCCAGGCAGTAAAACGATCAGTGGTTGCCAGCATTTCTGGAGGAGGGAGGGAAGGATGAATAGGCAAATCACAAGGGATTGTAGGACAGTGAAACTATTTTCTCTGACACTATAACAGTGGATACATGTCATTACACATTTGTCAAAACTCATAGAATATACAACACAAAGAATGAACCCTAATGTAAGTTATGGAATTTAGCTAATAATAATGTATCAATAATGGCTCATAATTATAAAAAATATACCATTTTGATCTAAATATCTAAATATTTTTAAATATATTTTAAAATAATATCTAAAATATTTTTACCTAAATGTCTAAAGCAACATATTAATCATAGGGGAAATTGGTGGGCAGAGGGGAGTGGGGAGAGGGGTCATATAGGAACTCTCTGTACTTTCCATTCTTTTTTTTTTTTTTGAGATGGAGTCTCTCTGTCACCCAGGCTGGCGTGCAGTGATCTCAGCTCACTGTAACCTCCGCCTCCCAGGTTCAAGCGATTCTCCTGTCTCAGTCTCCCGAGTAGCTGGGACTACAGGCGCGTGCCACCACGCCCGGCTTTTTGTATTTTTAGTAGAGACGGGGTTTCTCGATGTTGGCTAGGCTGGTCTCGAACTCCTGACCTCAAGTGATCCGCCTGCCTCAGCCTCTCAAAGTGCTGAAATTACAGACGTGAGCCACCATGCTTGGCCACCATTCATTTTTTCTGTAAACCTTAAACTGCTCTAAAATATGAAGTCTATTATTTTAAAATAAATAAATAGCAATATATGCACATTATATAGAAATATGGACATAGTATGAGGGGAAATAGCTAGAACTGCATTTGTTGACATGGAAGGAAGAATAGGGTATGTGGAATGATAGGATGGAGGCTGATTTTTTTATTAAGTGCCTTTAATACTATATTAATTACTTAATATAAAGTAATACTTAATTACCCTTATAAATCATATTGGTTTTTAAAGAACAAACATAAAATAATAGAATAGCCATCATTTATCATTTCTCAGTAAATTCCATTGCAGTTTGTTTAAATAGTCTACTTGGATTAAACAATCTGCGCTAGCATCTCCACATTTACAATTAATGATGTTTATTCCCATAGATATCTAAGGAGTATATAAAATCTCTCAGAAACCGTAATATGCAGCAAAGAAACATGGAAAGGATGGATGGTTGGCATTCAGTGGAATCCTCCCTTAATATAGGCACATCTTCAGTCCTTGAATGGTCAGGGACTACATAAAACAGTTCAGGATACGCGTGGACTCCGAACAAAGTTCACATGTAAGAAAGCCACAGACAAATCTCACTTATACATATTGATGTAAAATAAATAAAATATTAACAAATAGAATTCAGCAGTAAATTGAAGAAGTAAAAACTGTGGGGTCCATTCTAAGAGTGCAAGAGTTATTCAATATTAGGAAATACACAAAAAAAAAAAAGAAAAAAGGAAATACACATAATTCATTGTACTAATAGGCCAAATGAGAAAACCCACATGGTCATCTCAATAGATTCCCAAAAGATCAATTTAACAAAATTCAAGGTGTATTTCTGATTTAGTTATCTAGGAATGGATACTTACTTGACATAATTTTTATACTCTGTATTTCTAACCAAAAACCAGTATCATGTTGAATAATGAAATGTGAGACTCTCCATTAAAGTCAGAAAAAAGGTGCAAGCCCCATTATCACCACTATTACTATTCTGAAGGCAATACATAACACAATTAGACAAGAGAATTAAATGAGGCACAAATTTGGGAGAGCTATTATAGGAGCAAAATAATCTCTATTTGTTGTTGACATAGCTGTATAACTTGAAAGCCTGAGGAAATTTATGGAAAACCTATTAGAAACAATAATAGGATTTAGTGACGTACTAGTAATTGCTTTCCCACAACCAGTTCAAAAAGATAAGGGAAAAATATCCCCTTCACAATAGCAACTAAAACAGGAATAAACCTAACAAGGAACATATAAAACATATAAAAATAAAACTTTAAAATTCTACTAACATAAAAAACTTGAATAACTAGAAATCCATACCTTACTCTCCAATAGGAAGATTCAATACTATGAAAGACAATAATTTTCTCTAAATTAACCTATAAATTCAATATAACCTCGGTCAAAATGTCAATAGGCAATTTTATATTATTTTTACTTTCACAATGTGTGCTAAGGTTCACCTGGAGAATAAATATGTGAAAACAGGCAGAAATTTTCTGAAAAAGAAGACAAAAGAGGCTTTGCCCAACCAGATATGAAAATATATTTTGAAGTTACATTAATTACAACGAGATGGCACTGGTGCAGGCATAGACATTCAGATCAATAGAATAAAAGAGAGTGCAGAAATAAACAAAAGCACATACGAAAACTCCATATTTGATAAAGGTGACATTTCAATTCAATAAGTCAATAATTACTAGTCAATAGATGGTACGGAGACAGCAGACTTAGCATTTGAAAGGAAAAGAAGCTAGATCCCTGTCCTAAATCCTACCCCAAAATAAATTCCAGATAGATCAAAGATTTAACTGTAAAACTGAAACCATAAAAGTACTAGCAGACAACATGGATGAATCATTTTTAATATATAATTTTGGAGAGGGTAAAGTTATCACTGCAGTTAAAATGGCTTTTATCAAAAGGACAAAAAAATAATGGACGCTGGCAAGGATGCTGAGAAAGGAGAATGTTTGTACACTGTTAGTGGGAATGGAAAGCAGTACAGCCACTGTGGAAAACAGTATGGAGATTTCTCAAAAAAATAAAAATAGAACTGCCATATTATCCAGCAATCCCAGTGCTAGGTATACATCCAAAAGAAAGGAAATCAGTATATTGGAGAGATATCTGCACTCCCATATTTATTGTAGCACTATTCAATACAGTCAAAATATAGAATCAACCTAAGTGTCCATCAATGGATGAATTGATAAAGAAAATGTGGTATATATACATAATTGAATATTATTCAGCCATACAAAAAGAGTGAAATCCTGACATTTATAACAACATGGATGACATTATGTTAAGTGAAATAAGCCAGGCACAGAAAACAAATATCACATGTTCTCACTCATATGTGGGAGTTAAGAAAACACTGATCTTGTGGAGGTAGAGAGTAGTAGGATGATTACCAGAGGCTAGCAAGGGTAGTGGAGAGGTGGGGATAAGGAGGGGTTCGTTAACAGGTACAAAAATACAGTTAGATAGTGGGAATAAGATCTTGTGTTTGGTGGCACTATAGGGTGAATATAGTTAACAATAATTTATTGTATATTTCAAAATAGCTAAAAGAGTAGATTTGGAATATTCCCAACACAAAGAAATGATTATTGTTTGAGGTGATGGTTATCCCAATTACCCTGACTGGATCATTACACATCATACACAGGTATAAAAATATCACATGTAACCCATAGGCATGTACAATCCATAAAAATTAAATTGTGTACCCATAAAACTTAAAATTAAATTATTTAAAAAGAAAACAAAATCCAAAAACCATAAAGGGAATGATGGGTAAACCTAATCATATAAGTTTAAACAAAGTTTATCTTTGCATATACCACAAGCAAAGCCAAAAGACAACAAATGGGTGTGGGGAACATTTGTGCAAATACATATATAATAAGAATATTTACTTCAATATTACATCACATAAAAACAAAAAATTAGAAAAAAATAACCACTAAAAGACATCCAATTAAATAAATTCTGGTAACTCCATACACTGCAATAATATGAATTTATTTTGTTTTGTTTTTAATAAGGTAGATGTATATGTATTGGTACAGAAAGATGTTAAGTGTTATGTGAAAAAGGCAATTATAGAACTTTCATTGGTGTAAACAAAAGCATATATTCATATTTATCTTTATGCAGAGAGATACATGCTTGTTTGTGTATGCATGGAAAATGGGAAGATGTAGACAAAACTGTTAAAAGTTACTGTCTCTGCAGATTGGTATTAGGAGAGAAAAGCATTGGATAAGAACTTTGTTTTTAGTTTATACATTCAAACATTCCACAAATATTGACTGAACTTATACAGCAGCACTGTTTTAGATCCTCAGGATACAGATAAGGCTTCTGTTCTCATTTTTAAAGAGGACGCAGACAATAAACAATTACATAAATGAGCAACGCAATTTCAAACAGTGACAAGGGCTATGCAGGGAATAAAAAGGAGTTATATGACAGAAAGCAGTGGGGCAAAGAGTTGTGTGGGCTATTTCATACTGCGTGGTTTGGCAAAGGCCTCTCTGAAGAAGTGACAATTAAGTGAAGACAATGACAAGAAGGAGCCAGCCGCTGGAAAAGCAAGGGGAAAAGCATTATAAAGAGAAGGGACCCTCTGTTTAAAGCTGGCGAAGAAAAAAAAATTTTTTTTTAATAAAGAGAAGGAACACTCAGTGCAAAGGACCAAAGGTGAGAACAACCTTGGCGTGTTCCGGAAACAGAGGCCAATGTAGCTGGAGCTACATTCCTTTAAATTGAAAGGAAGTAAATGAAAGGAAGAGTCAAAGAAGCTGATTGATGTTCAGATCAGATTATGTCTGTATTGATTGCTTTTGTTTTTTTTATATGACAAGCTTGTGGTCATTTTTAAAAATAAAAATAACATATTAATGCTTTAAAAAAAAGATTAAGAGCATCTGACAGACCAGCTCCATCACTGGCTGTGTCACCTTAGTCAAGTTAATCTCACTAAACTTCAGTTTCTTCACTTGTAAAATGAGGAAAAGTATACTCACCTCAGAGGGCCGAAGTGCAAATTAAATTAAACCTATTTAAAAGGCTGTTTTTGTTAAGACTCTTTTGGATGCAAGGAACAGAAACCCAGTGAAGCTAGATCACGAATCGGAAATCCAAGAGCAGGAAGTGGAGTACAGCTAAAGCTTATTAAGCCTGGAGCTGCAGGAAATTTCTGGATGAGGCATGGACCCTCTGCTCTGGAGCTTTACCATTAATATAATTCATCTGCACTACATGTCTGCTTCTCTCTGTACATCTGCCCCAGCTTCCTCATTCAGCCAACCACTTTGAACTGTTCCCCCAGGATTTTAACAGGCACTTGACCTGATTCATAATGCCGCACCCACCCATCCAGCATCCTGGTCTACTGGACCTGTCAGCTCAGCTACCGACAACTAACTGACAACTCTCCTCTGGATCTCCTATTTCACATTCCCAAGAGAGGATTCTGATTGGCCCACCTCATCTTCTAAAGCTGGGCCATACAACTCACAGGCTGTGGGCTGGCCATGGATCAGGTGCTGTATCCTAAGGCAAGGGTGGATGTAATACATAGTTAGTCCTTGCTTGATCATTTGGTAGGAACTGTAAGTAGAGCCAATTCTCCCAGAAGGGGATGTAAAGATGGCCAGCAAGAAGTGGCATCTCTGATGCATGTGTGCAGCAGAGTGACTGGAATATGGTAGGTGTTCAACAAATAGTCATAATCATTCACGGTAACATTATGTCACCTCTTACAGGAAGCCTTCCCAGAACTCTCAAGCTTCCCAAACTTTTTCACCCAGATCAGAACCCCTACTGCAGGAATCATCCAATTAAAAAATCAATGAAATTTCATTATACAGGACAGAATTTTATGGCCTTCTAGGTATAAAGCACTGTACCGGGCACTGGGAGGAAGGATGCACAAATGAATGAGGCCCTTATCCTGGCCTCAAGGAGCTCTGAGGGTAGTAAAAGGTAAAAGGCAACCTGAGCCAGGAGAAATCCACAGATAGGGAGCTCTGGGAGTTCAGAGAAGGGCAAAAACTGTTGTTTATCCATATGTATGCCTGTCTCCTGGATACCTTCCTTTAGATGTCCCAAAGGCACCTCGAACTAAACATATTTAAAGCTGATCTCATCTGCTCCCTCCCAAACCTGTTCCTCTTCTCAGATTCCCTGTCTCAGTGAGGCAAGTTCATCCAACCCAGTTGCTCAAGCTTGAAACCTGAGCTGCACCCGCTCACAATGTCAGCTGTTGCAGTTGCTAAAGTTGTCCCCGAAACTTTGGTGTGTGTTTGCCTTGCCCCAAAGGTCAGAACTAATAATAAACTTGAGCATTGCTGCAGGATACGGAAATTAAAACCAGCCTGGAGACAGGCAAGACCCGGAGTCCACCAGGTTTGATTTCGGATTTGGCCTCTGATGTCAATGGGTATGATCCCTTTCAGGAAAGCGGGTCAACAAGAGCCTAAAGCATGTTTATGACATTTTCCCGGTAATTCTGCTCCTAAATCAATATCCACCCACCCCTACTCCCACAGGAAAAGCTCTAAGCACAAAATTATTCCTTGCAGAGCTATTTTTTGATGGTCAAACACTAGAAAGTAGTTTTAATATCCAACAAGAGTTAAGTGAATTGACAGCTGTCTGATGGAACATTCTACCACCATTGCTGAGAGATGATGGCTATGGAGATTCTACAGCAACAGAGAAAAATTATTATGCTATAACTAAGGATACAGGGTTATGTGTATACTCTGACTGCAACAACCTAAAAACTTCATGGCCTGAAGCTCTGCTGATGGACATTTAAAATTTCTATTATTAATTTTTAAAAAGGCCTTAACTTTATGTCATATATGGGTATCTCTGGGTTTGGGGTTTTTTGGTTTGTTGTTTTCGCTTTTTCAGTCTTTTCCTTCCGTCAATCAACTGCCTTAAAAATGTGTCTTCTTTGTACCTGGCCCTTCACTAGGTGAATCACCCACAACTCTTTCTCTGGGATGTCAGGGCAGAAGAGGAAACAGATATAAAAATAAATAGTTTCAAAAATATATGGGCCAGTCTTTGTGGGCCCACTTGTGGACGTACGCAGGCACGGTCACCCCCTGGCGGCCACTCGACTACCCGCTCTTGGGTGGCTCTAACCTCTGGACAGCGGCTTCCACTCTCGGTGGCCAGCCCCAGCCTCTGTCTCCGAGAGTCCAAGACTCCTCCCTCTCCCTCCTGGGGCCCTCCATCCCCTAGCAGGCCTCTCAGCCCAGGCCTGGACAAATCCGACACTTTTACTCGCACCGGAGCTCCTCCCTCCCCCAAAGTCTCACTTCCGCTGTGAGCGGCAAGATTACGTCATTGTCAGTGGTTCGCATGCGCCCTCACCACTGGCCAATTGGCGCACCCCTGCTGCAGGTGGGCTCCGGGGTTCGCCCTTTTCCTTTCCTAATGGTTTATTTAAAGTGGCGACACACTACTTGTAAGAGACGCTGGTAAACTCGTGGCTTTAGGAGGAAATGGGAGCCAAGAAAAGTTGCAAAGCTCAAGGCTCACGACCGCTTGGTCGCCATCGTCCCACTCACTTCCGAAATAGATAACGCCCCTTTCGGACTCCTTTGGCCTCCCCGCTCCAAGAGCGAGACTGGAAACCCCGCCCCGTGTGCGTCTAGTCCCAAGATACCCAGCAGCGCTTGCGAGTGCAAGTACACTGGGGCGGGGCTGACGGGAGGCTGATGCAATCGAGTCGGGCGGGTGGGGCACGTCGGATGAAAGTGGGTACCGGAAGAGAAAGGGTTATTTCAGCAGGCTTAGCAACCCTACTCACAGTGAGACCTTAATATATAAGTAGAAGTTTGTGCCTGGTTTGGAGAGCTCTTTGACTTAATTTTTTCAAATGTAACGCCTGTAATCCCAGCACTTTGGGAGGCCAAGGTGGGTGGATCGCTTGAGTCCATGAGTTTGAGACCAGCATGGGCAACACAGTGAGATCCTCCCTATTTTATTTTAAAAAACATTATTTTAATTGTATATATCCTATCGGCTCAGCAATCCCATTTCCATATATATACATCCAAGACTCCTAGAGAAGTGTATCCAGATCACCTACAGGGCTTGTTAAAACACAGATTGTTGTGGCCTGTCTACTATCAGAGATTAAGAACTTGTGTTTCTAACAACTTCCAGGGTATGCTGGGGCAAACTGGTTCAAGATCACACTTTAAGAACCTTAGATCTAGGGGACAAAAAACTGCAAGGAGCCTTATGAACAAGTGTAAGCTGTGCTGATTTGTTGGCAATAATGAAAAACTGAAAGTATCAGTGGGGGCAGGAGATGGCTGATAATGATATGACTTATCAGTTTAAAATGGGCTATATATAGGCCAGGCGTGGTGGCTGACGCCTGTAATGCCAATACTTCGAGAGGCCGAGGTGGGTGGATCACCTGAGGTCAGAAGTTTGAGACCAGCCTGGCCAACATGGTGAAACCCCGTCTCTACTAAAAATACAAAAAATTAGCCAGGCGTGGTGGCACATGCCTGTAATCCCAGACACTCGGGAGACTGAAGCAGGAGAATCACTTGAACCCAGGAGGCAGAGGTTGCAGTGAGCCGAGATCGTGCCACTGCACTCCAGCCTGGGCGACAGAGCCAGACTATCTCAATTAATTAATTAATTTAATGGGCTATATATAAACTGACATGGAAAAATATCGAAGGTGATGATGATAGTAGTGGGGGTGGTGATGAGGACACTTAACATTTATTGAGCACTTACACTGTATCAGGCACTGTGTGAAGGATTTTACATTTCTTATCTCATTTACTACAGCAATTCTCAGGAGTATGGACTGTGTCTAATTCGCTGTATATTTTTAGTCCAGAACAGGGTCTGGCACCCAGGATCTTGTCAGTAAATGTTTGTGGCCTCATGTGATCAGACCCAGTCCCACAAGTTCACAGTCCCAAGAGTTTAGGACTTCACAGCCCAAACAATATTTCAAAAAATTGCGAGGGATGGATAAAATATTGCAGAAGAAGGACACTAAAAACAAACTACTGCCTTCTATCACCATCATTTTAAGAAAAGACAATTACACATAATCCCCAAGTAAAGGACAAACTTTTAAATTTATCTTTAATATGAAAATTTTTAACATATGCAAAAGTAGAAAGAAGAGTAAATGAACCCCCAAATACCTCTCGCCCAGCTTCTCAATTATCAATTCCTGGCCAAGCGTCTTACATCTCTAACCCCAACACACACGTATCCCAAATTACTTTGAAGCAAATTCTAGACACCATTTTCTCCATAAATATTTGAGTTCATGTGTTTAAAATATAAGAACTCTTTTATAATAATAACCATAATACCACAGAATATCTAAAAATTTAATAATAATTTCCTAATATTATAAAATATCCAAGTATTTACATTTCCCTGATTTATACATATCTTTTGCAGTTTTGCACAAATTAGCAAGTAAATAAGATAAAGCAAAGGCCTTTAAATCAAATACACACTACAGTGTCCTTTTTATCTTCATTTTACTGCAGATTGGCAAAAACTGTATCAGGCCCTTGCAGAAGATGACAGACCAGTATTGGGAACTACTGGCATAACATTCATTCAAAAGTAGATAGTGAGATATATATGTGTGTGTGTGCATGCACACGTGTGCACACGTGTGTATATGTGTGTATATACATACAAACTGCAAAATACATATGTGTGTATACACACACACAGCCTGACACTTCTAGCAGTACATAAGGGTAAATAAGACAGATGCAGTCCCTGTACTCCTGGAGCCAACATTCTACTGAGAGAAAGAGACAATAACAAAGTCAAGAAATAAATTCAGAATTTAATTTCTGGGTCATAATATGTACAATGAAAAAAATAAGGAAAGAAGGCAATAGAAAATGATGGAGGCAGTAGTACATTGGCAAAATGGTGAAGTAGGCAGCTCCACGCTCTTGTTCCCCTACCGAAACTGATAATCAAGCAGAAACTGACAGAACCAACTTTCTCAAAACTCTGAAAAACGATGAAAGGTTTATAGCAACCGAGCAAATGCTGAATAAAGAAAAAGGCAATAACAGATGCCGGTGAGGTTGCAGAGAAAAGGGAACACTTATACACTTACAGTGGGAATGTAAATTAGTTCAGCCACTGTGGAAAGCAGTTTGATTTCTCAAAGAACTTAAAACAGAGCTACCATTTGACTGAGAAATCCCATTACTGGAAATCCCATATACCCAAAGGAAAATAAACCATTCTACTAAAAAGACACATGCATGTGTATGTTCATCACAGTGCTATTCACAATAGCAAAGATACAAAATCAACCTAGATGCCCATCAACAGTGGATTAGATAAAGGAAATGTGATACATATACACTGTGGAATACTATGCAGCCATAAAAAAGAATGAAATCATGTCTTTTGCAACAATATGAATGCAGCTTGAGGTCATCATCCTAAGCAAATTAACACAGGAACAGGGAACCAAATACCACATCTCACTTATAAGTGGGAGCTAAACATTGAGTGCACATGGACATAAAGATGGGAACAATAGACACTGGGGACTATTAGAGGTGGGAGCAGGAGGGGGCCAGGGTTGAAAAACTACCTATTGTATGCTATGCTCACTACCTGGGTGATGGGATCATTTGTACACCAAACCTCAGTGACATGCAACTTACCCATGTAACAAATTTGCATATGTACTCTCTGAACCTAAAATAAAAGTTGAAAAAAAGAAAGATAAAGGCAATTTCAAAATGGTAAGAAAGTTTTATGGCATTTTTACTTGCTCTTGCCACACCCCCTCTCCAGTGCAGTCACGGTCTTGAATAGGAAAGTCTACATTCTCATATGGGAAACTTGTCCCTGATTCTGGAGGAAACAGAGCAGACCTTATTTGCAAATTGTTGTGTACGTATGTTCTAACCTGCCTTGGGGCTAAAAGACTGACATAAGGTATTCATCTGTGTTTCACTTCACTCAGAACTGAGGCTAGAAAATGGCAAGCTCAAAATCAATGCAAGAAAAAATGAGGAACATGCAGATACTCAGGGGAAAAGATTATGATCAAAACAAAATAGACCACCTAAGGACTGAGAGCAAGAGCTGGGGAGAGTTTATTTAGGAAATTAGGACATTCAAAAGAAGCCACGTATATAGGGGGATTTAGAAAGCCATGTGCAGGCTCCACACAAGACACATCCTAAGAAAAACAACATGTGAAAACTCTAACATTTCACCACGGGCTGAGTCCCATGCTTAGTGCAAGCCTAGTTAGGTGTTGAAAACAAATGTCTTAGAACAAAATGATTCTGCAAATATGAGTGGGGGAGGCAATTTTTTGTTTGTTTGATTGATTTTTTTGAATTTTTTTTTTTTTTTTTTTTTAGTTCCTGACATTCAAGGAAATCCTATCAGAACACTAGCTGAGTACAAACTGGAAAACAGAAATATCAATGATTACACACACAAAAAAAGTCTTCCTAAAAGTACTTTGGGAAAGTCACTAAACAAATGGACTACTATAGCCTTCACATAAATTAAATAAACAGCGAACTCAGAGGAAAAAGGAGAATTTAATGTACCCCATTAACATTTTGTGATATTCAAACATACAGCTTTCAACAAAAAACATCACAAAACATACAAAGAAATAGGAAATTATGGCCCATTTACAGAAACAAACTAAATTGACAGAAACTATTCCTGAAGAAGTCCGGGCATCAAATTTAATAGACAAACACTTTAAAACAATTGACTTAAATATGCTCACAGAACTAAAGGAAAACATGAACAAATAACTAAAGGAAATTAGGAATATGATGTAGGAGCAAAATTAGAATGTCAATTTAAAAGACAGAAAGCATAAAAAAGAACCAAACAGAAATTTTGGAGCTGAAAAGTACAATGATTGAAATGAAAAATTGACTAGAGGTATTGAACAGCAGATCTAAGAAGGCACAATAAAGAATCAGTGAACTTAAGGATAGGATAATTGAAATTATTAAGTCTGAGGAGTAGAAAAGAAAAAGAATTGGCCAGGCACAGTGGCTGATGCCTGTAATCCCAGCACTTTGGGAGGCCGAGTAGGGTGGATCACCTGAGGTCAGGAGTTCAAGACCAGCCTGGCCAACATGGCAAAACCCTCTCTCTACTAAAACTACAAAAATTAACTGGGCATGGTGGTGGGCACCTATAATCCCAGCTACTCAGGAGGCTGAGGCAGGAGAATCACTTGAACCCCCAGGAGGCAGAGGTTGTAGTGAGCCGAGATCATGCCACTGCACTGCAGCCTGCGTGACAGAGCGAGACTCCATCTCAAAAAAAAGAGCTGGGCACAGTGGTTCACACCTGTAATCCCAGCACTTTGGGAGGCTAAGGCAGGCAGATCACGAGGTCAGGAGATCGAGGCCATCCTGGGTAACATGGTGAAACCCCATCTCTACTAAAAATGCAAAAAAAAAAAATAGCCAGGCTTGGTGGCATGCGCCTGTACTCCCAGCTACTCGGGAGGCTGAGGCAGGAGACTTGCTTGAACCCAGGAGGTGGAGGTTGCAATGAGCCGAGATTGCACCACTGCACTCCAGCCTGGCAACAGAGCAAGACTCCATCTCAAAAAAACAAAAACAAACAAATACAAAATTAGCCGGGCATGGTGGTGCATGCCTGTAATCCCAGCTACTTGGGAGGCCCAGGTAACAAGAGCAAAACTCTGTCTCAAAAAAAAAAAAGGAAAAAGAATTAATAAAAGTGAACAGAGCTTAAGGGACCCATAGGACACCATAAGCTAACCCACATACATATTATTTGAGTCTAAGAAAGAGAGAACAAAATAATATTTGAAGAAATAATGGCCAAGGATTTCCCAAATGTGAAGGAAAATAAGGATCTACAAATCCAAGAAGCTGTATGAACTCCAAGCAGCATACTCTCAAAGAGGCACACACTGAGACACATTAGAGTCAAACTTAAAATACAAAGACAAAGAGAATCTTGAAAGCAGTGAAAGAAGTGACTCATTACATACGATCTTTGATACAACTGACAGTTGATTTCACACCAGAAATCACGAAGGCCAAAACACACTAAGATGACATACTTTAAATGCTGAAAGAAAAAAACTGTTAGCCAAGAATTACCTATCCAGCTGCAGAAGGCAGGAAGGAGTGAGGCCTGAAAATCCTGCTTGCTTTCTCAGCTGGAAGCCTTGCAGCCAGAGGCAAGATCTCAGCCCTGTACACCAGAGACCTGGATATAAATTCAGCTCTGTTGGCTGTTGGGGGAGCATGGCGGGACTGAGACTGGCCTTGCTGGCTGTGTGGGAGTTGGGCGAGGCCTGTCACTGCTGGCTTTTCTCCCACTTCCCTGGCAACCTGTATGAAGGAGCAGAGGCAGGGCAGCCATAATCCCCCGCTTGGAACATAACTCCATTGGCCTGAGAACCACCCCTGCCATCCCTCTCTTTAGCTGCAGCAAGTCCACCCCCCCAAAGACAGTCTGAGCTCAGACATGCCTAACCCTGCCCCCACCTGATGGTCTTTCTCTACAAGCCCTGGTAGCTGAAGACAAAAGACATAAAACTCATGGGTGTTCTATGGCCCTGCCCATCACCTGAGAAACCTGAATACTTATCCAGGTGACCTTAATGCAAGCTTGTATCTCCCTATACTACCACAGCTGATGCTCTCTTGAAAGCACCATCTCCTGGCTGTAGGCCAGTCAACTCAAGTCATTATAGCAACTCATAGCAGAACAACCCTGCTATCAGGTGAATCCCACCCCCGATATTCAACGTGGGTTCTTTTCTATTTTCCTAAGCATCGGCTGGTCTGAGAAATAAAGGTAAAGAGTACAAAAGAGAGAAATTTTAAAGCTGGGTGTCCGGGGGAGACATCACATGTCAGCAGGTTCTGTGATGCTCCCTGAGCCATAAAACTGGCAAGTTTTTATTAGCGATTTTCAAAAGGGGAGGGAGTGTACGAATAGGGTGTGGGTCACAGAGATCACATGCTTCACAAGGTAATAAAATATCACAAAGCAAATGGAGGCAGGACAAGATCACAGGACCACAGGACGGGGAAAATTAAAATTGCTAATGAAGTTTTGGGCATGCATTGTCATTGATAATATCTTATCTGGAGACAGGGTTTGAGAGCAGACAACCGGTCTGACCAAAATTTATTAGGCAGAAATTTCCTCGTCCTAATAAGCCTGGGAGCACTATGGGAGACCAGGGCTTATTTCATCCCTTTGTCTTCGACCAAAAAAGACAGCCGCCCCCAAAGTGGCCATTTTAGAGGCCTACCCTCAGGGGCACATTCTCTTTCTCAGGGATGTTCCTTGCTGAGAAAAAGAATTCAGCGATATTTTTCCTATTTGCTTTTGAAAGAAGAGAAATATGGCTCTGTTCAGCCTGGCTCACTGGCAGTCAGAGTTTAAAGTTATCTCCCTTGTCCCCTGAACACTGCTGTCATCCTGTTCTTTTTTCAAGGTGCCCAGATTTCATATTGTTCAAAAACACATGCTCTATAATTTGTACAGTTAACACAATCATCACAGGGTCCTGAGGCAACATACATCCTCCTCAGCTTACGAAGATGATAGGATTAAGAGATCAAAGTAAAGACAGGCATAGGAAATCACAAGGGTATTGATTGGGGAAGTGATAAGTGTCCATGAAATCTTCACAATTTATGTTCAGAGATTGCAGTAAAGACAGGCATAAGAAATTATAAAAGTATTAATTTGGGGAACTAACAAATGCCCATGAAATCTTCACAATTTATGTTCTTCTGCCATGGCTTCAGCCCGTCCCTCTGTTCAGGGTCCCTGACTTCCCGCAACACCCTGCTCCAAGGAAGGAGAAAACAATAGCTAATTCCACTGCCTGTAACATTCTGACTAACCAGAGGTCCAGAATCTGCCCATGTGACAACTTCATGGCTAGCAGAAACAGGATTTAAGAAAAACAGCACACTAAACAAAACTACAACCACTTCACTACCCTGCTACCTCCACTGCAGCAGGTGCTGGTATTCATGGCTAAGAGACCCGAAGATGGATCACATCACAGGACTCTGCAGACACTCCCGAGTACCAGCCCAGAGCCCAGTAGAAGAAGAGCAATAACAATCACTGCACTCTCACTCTCAGGAAGCCCCATCCTTAGGAGAAGGGGGAGAGCACCCCATCAAGGGACCACCCCATGGGACTAAAGAATTTGAACAGCAGCCCTTGAGTCACCAATCTTCCCTCTGACATAGTCTACCAAAATGAGAAGAAACCAGAAAAACATTTTTGGTAATATGACAAAACAAGGTTCTATAACACACCCAAAAGATTGCACTAGCTCACCAGCAATGGATCAAAACCAAGAAAAAAATCTCTGAATTGCCAGAAAAATAATTCAGAAGGTTGCTTATTAAGCTACTTAAGGAGGCACCAGAGAAAAGTGAAAACCAATTTAAAGAAATTAAAAACATAATACAGGATATGGATGGAAAATCTCCAGAGAAATAGGTAGGAAAAATAAAAAACAAATCACAACTTCTGGAAATGAAAGACACATTTGATGAAATGAAGAATACACTGAAAAGTTTCAACAATAGAATCGAACAAGTAGAAGAAAGAACTTTACAGCTCAAAGACTTTTGAATTAACCCAATCCAACAAAGACAAAGAAAAAAATAATCCAAAAATGAACAAAGCCTCCAAAAAGTTTGAAATTATGTTAAAAAAACAAACTAAGAATAATTGGTGTTCCTGAGGAAGAAAAGAAATCTAAAATTTGGAAAACTTATTTCAGGGAATAATTAAGGAAAACTCCCCTGGCCTTGCTAGAAATCTAGACATCCAAATACAAGAGGCTCAAAGAACACCTGGGAAATTTATCACAGAAAGATCATCACCTAGATACACAGTCATCAGGTTATCTAAAGTCAAGATGAAGGAAAGAATCTTAAGAGCTGTGAGGCGGCCAGGCACAGTGGCTCACACCTGTAATCTCAGCACTTTGGGAGGCTGAGGTGGGTGGATCACAAGGTCAGGAGATCGAGGCAATCCTGTCTAATACAGTGAAACCCCATCTCTACTAAAAATTTTTTTTTTTTTAATTAGCCAGGCGTGGTGGTGGGTGCCTGTAGTCCCAGCTACTAGGGAGGTTTAGGCAGGAGAATGGCATGAACCCAGAAGGTGGAGCTTGCAGTGAGCCGAGATGGCGCCACTGCACTCCAGCCTGGGCGACAGAGCGAGACTCTGACTCAAAAAAAAAAAAAAAAAAAAAAAAAAAGCTGTGAGGCAAAAGCATCGGGTAACCAATAAAGGAAAACTTATCAGATTAACAGCAGATTTTTCAGCAGAAACCCTACAAACTAGAAGGGACTGAGGTCCTATTTTTAGCCTCTGTAAACAAAATGATTATCAGTCAAAAATTTTGTATCCAGTGAAACTAAGCTTCATAAATGAAGGAAAGCAAACATCATTTTCAGACAAACAGATGCTGAGAGAATTTGCCACTACTAAGCAAGCACTGCAAGAACTGCTATAAGGAGTTCCAAATCTTGAAACCAAACCTCAAAGTACACCAAAAATAGAACCTCCTTAAAGCATAAATCTCACAGGGCCTATAAAACAATAACACAATGGAAAAACAAACAAGATATTCAGGCAACAACAGCATGATGAATAGAATAGTACCCCACATATCAATACTAACACTGAATGTAAAAGGCCTAGATGCTCCACTTAAAAGATACAGAATGGCAAATGGATAAGAATTCACCAATCAAGTACCTGCTGTCTTCAAGAGACTCACCTAACACATAAGGATTCACATAAACTTAAGGTGAAGGATTGGAAAAAGACATTCCATGCAAAAGAACACCAAAAGCGAGCAGGAGTAGCTATTCTTATATCAGACAAAACAGACTTTAAAGCAAAAACAGTTAAAAAAGACAAAGAGGGACATGACATAATGATAAAGGGACTAGTCCAACAGGAAAATATCACAATCCCAAATATATATGCACTTTTATATATAAGTGCTCCTAAATTTATAAAACAATTACTACTAGACCTAAGAAATGAGATAGACAGCAACACAGTAATAGTGAGGGACTTTGATACTCCACTGACAGCACTAGACAGGTCATCAAGACAGAAAGTCAACAAAGAAAAAGTGTACTTTAACTATACCCTCGAACAAATGGATTTAACAGATATTTACAGAACATTCTACCCAACAACTTTAGAATACACATTCAATTCATCAGCACATGAAACATGCTGCAAGATAGACCATATGATAGGCCACAAAACAAGTCTCAATACATTTAAGAAAATTGAAATTAGGCTAGGAGAGGTGGATCATGCCTGTAATCCCAGCACTTTAGGAGGCTGAGGCGGGTGGATCGCCTGAGGTCAGGAGTTATAGACCAGCCTGGCTAACATGGTGAAACCCCATCTCTATTAAAAATATAAAAATTAGCCAGGAGTGGGGATGGACGCCTGTAATCATACTCAGGAATATACCTAACAGAAGAGGTGAATGACCTCTACAAGGAAAACTACAAAACACTGCTGAAAGAAATCATAGATGACACAAACAAATGAAATCCCATGCCCATGAGTGAGTAAAATCAATATTGTGAAAATGACCATACTGCCAAAAGCAATCTACAAATTCAATGCAATTCCCATCAAAATACCATCATCATTCTTCACAGAACTAGAAAAAACAATCCTAAAATTCATATGGAACCGAAAAAGAGCCCACATAGCCAAAGAAAGACTAAGCAAAAAGAACAAATCTGGAGGCATCACATTACCTGACTTCAAACTATACTACAAGGCTATAGTCATCAAAACAGCATGGTAGTGGTATAAAAATAGGCACATAGACCAATGGAACAGAATAGAGAACCCAGAAATAAAGCCCAACACTTACAGCCAACTGACCTTTGACAAAGCAAACAAAAACATAAAGTAGGGAAAGGACAGCCTATTCAACAAATGGTGCTATGATAACTGGAAAGCCACATGTAGGAGGAGAATGAAACGGGATCATCATCTGTCACCTTATAGAAAAATCACCTCAAGATGGATCAAAGACTTAAATCTAAGACCTGAAACCATAAAAATTGTACAAGATAACATCAGAAAAACTCTTCTAAACAAAGAGCAAAGAGTTAATGACCAAGAACCCAAAAGCAAATGCAACAAAAACAAAGATGAAACTTAATTAAACTAAAAAACTTCTGCACAGCAAAAGATATAACCAAAAGGCCGGGCGCGGTGGCTCAAGCCTGTAATCCCAGCACTTTGGGAGGCCGAGACGGGCGGATCACGAGGTCAGGAGATCGAGACCATCCTGGCTAACATGGTGAAACCCCGTCTCTATTAAGAAATACAAAAAACTAGCCGGGCGAGGTGGCGGGCGTCTGTAGTCCCAGCTACTCGGGAGGCTGAGGCCAGAGAATGGCGTGAACCCGGGAGGCGGAGCTTGCAGTGAGCTGAGATCCGGCCACTGCACTCCAGCCCAGGCGACAGAGCGAGACTCCGTCTCAAAAAAAAAAAAAAAAAAAAAGATATAACCAAAAGAGTAAAGAGACAACCCACAAAGTGGGAGAAAATACCTGCAAACTATGCTTCTGACAAAGAACTAATATCCAAAATCTACAAGGAACTCAAACAAATCAGCAGAAAAAAAAACCCAACAAATAATCCCACCAAAAAGTGGGCTAAGGACAGGAATAGACAATTCTCAAAAGAAGATATACCAATGGCAAACAAATATATGAAAAAATGCTCAACATCACTAACTATCAGGAAAATGCAAATCAAAACCACAATGCAATACCACTTTACTCCCGCAAGAATGACCATAATTAAAAAATCAAAAAGTCATAGATGTTGGCATGGACGTGTTGAAAAGGCAACACTTTTACACGGTTGGTAGGAAAGTAAACTAGTACAACCACCATGGAAAACAGTGCCGAGATTCCATAAAGAACTAAAAGTAGATCTACCATTTGATCCAGCAATCTGACCCAGAGGAAAAGAAGTCACTCTATGAAAAGACACTTGCACACGCATGTTTGTATCAGCACAATTCACAATTGAAAAAATATGAAACCAGCCCAAATGCCCGTCAATCAACAAGTAAATAAAGAAAATGTTATATATATATGTGTGTGTGTGTATGTATATGTATATATATACACATTTAACACACACACACACACACACACACACCACGGAATACTACTCAGCCATAAAAAGGAACAAATTAATGGCATTTGCAGCAACCTGGATTGAGCTGGAGACCATTATTCTAAGTGAAGTAACTCAGGAATGGAAAACCAAACATCATATGTTCTCACTTAAAATTGGGAGCTAAGCTATGATGACATGAAGACACAAGAATGATACAATGGACTTCAGGGACTTGGGGGAATGGGAGGGAGGGGTGTGAGGCATAAAAGACTACACATTGGGTACAGTGTACACTGCTCGGGTGATGTATGCACCAGAATCTTAGAAATCACCACTAAAGAACTTATCCATGTAACCAAACACCACCTGTAACACCACCTGTTCCCCAAAAACTATTGAAATAAAAATAATAATAAAGATAATAAGAGGAATTTTGGAAACAGTAAAATACATGAAACAAATAACATGCTAATAAACAATCATTGAGTTAATGAATAAATTAAGACGAAAAGTTTTTAAATATCTTGAAACAAATGAAAATAGAAAATAGAAATGCAATATATCAAACTTATGGGATAGAGCAAAACACTGCTAAGAGAAAACTTGACAGCAATCAATGCCTACATCAAAAAAATAAATTTCAAGTAAACAATCTAATGATGCATTTCAAGGAACTAGAAAAGTAAAAACAGACCAAAACCATAATTAGTGGAAGGAAAGAAATAATAAAGATCAGAACAGGACTTCACAAAATAGAGGCTTAAAAAAAAAAAAACTACAAAGGATCAACAAAATAAAAAGTTGGTTTTTTGAAAAGATAAACAAAATTGATAAATCACTTTTTCTTAGTTAGACTGAAAAAAAAGAGAGAAGACCCAAATAAATAAAGTCAGAAAAGAAAAAGGAAACATTACAACTGATACTTCAGAAATACACGAGGAATTTAATTTCCGCTGAGCGCAGTGGCTCACACCTGTAATCCCAGCATTTTGGGAGGCCGAAGCGGACAGATCACTTGAGGTCAGAAGTTCAAGACCAGCCTGGCCAACATGGTGAACCCTGTCTCTACTAAAAATACAAAAATTAGCCAGGCATGGTGGTACACACCTGTAGTCCCAGCTACTTGGGAGGCTGAAGCAGGAGAACCGCTTGAACCCAGTAGGCGGAGGTTGCAGTGAGCCAAGGTCATGCCACTGCACTCCAGCCTGGGTGAGATTCCATCTCAAAAAAAAAAAAAATACAAAAGATTATTAGATGCTATAAAAAACAACTATATGCTAACAAATTGGAAAACCTAGAAAAAATGGATATATTCCTGGACACATATAACCTATCAAAAGGGAAGCAGGAAAAAATAGAAAACTTGAACAGAACAATAACAAGTAACAAGATTGAATCAGTAATCAAAGTCTCCCGACAAAGAAAACTCCAGGACCAAATGGCTTTATTGCTGATTTATACCAAACTTATAAAGAAGAATTAACAACAATTATTCTCAAGCTATTCCAAAAATCTGAAGAGGAGGAAATTCTCCCTAACTCATTGTACAAGGCCAGCATTACCCTGATACCAAAACCAGAAAGACACATACACACAAAAGAAAACTACAGTGCAATATCACTGCTAAACATAGATACAAATATCAAAAAATACTAGCAAACCAAATCAAGCAACACATCAAAAAAATACTTCACCATGATCAAGTGGGCTTTATCACAGGGATATAAGGATGGTTAAATGAATGCAAATCAATAAACGTGATATATCACATAAACAGAAAGGACAAAAACCATGTGATTATCTCAATAGATGCAGAAAAAGCATTTGATAAAATTCAACATTCCTTCATGATAAAAACTCACAACAAATTAAGAATAAAAGTAACATACCTCAACATAATAAAGGCCATATACAACAAACCCACAGCCAACATCATACTGAATGGAAGAAAGCTGAAGGCCTTTCCTCTAAGAACTGAACAAGACAAGAATACCCACTTTCACCACTCTTATTCAACATAGTACTAGAAGTCCCAGCCATAGCAATCAGGCAAGAAAAATAAATAAAAGACATCCAAATGAGAAAAGAGAAAATCAAATTGTCCCTCTTTGCAGACGACATGACCTCATATTTAGAAACCCCTAAAGACTCCACCAAAAAACTCCTAGAACTGATAAACTAATTCCATAAAGTTGCAGGATACAAAATCAACATATAAAAATCAGTAGCTTTTCTATACACCAATAACAAGCAATGTGAAGAAGAAATCAAGAAAGCAATCCCATTTACAACCGCTACAGAAAAATTAAATACCTAGGAATAAATTTAACTAAAGAGATAAAAGAGCTCTACAAGAAAAACTACATAACACTGATGAATGAAATTGAAAAGGACACAAACAAATGGAAAAACACCTCATGCTCATGGATCAGAAGAATTACTATGGTAAAAGTGACCATACTGCTCAAAGCAATCTACAGATTCAATGCAATCCCTATCAAAGCACCAATGACATTCTTCACAGAATTAAAAAAAAAAAATCCTAAAATTCATATGGAAGCATGAAAGTCCACAAATAAAGCAATCCTGAGCAAAAAGAACAAAGCTGGAGGCATCATACTACCTGACTTTAAATTATATTACAAAGCTATAGTAATGAAAACAGCATGGTGATGGGTATAAAAACAGACATACAGACTAATGGAACAGAATAGAGAACCCAGAAATATTACCACATATTTACAGTCAACAGATTTTTAACAAAGGTATCAAGAACATATATTGGGAAAAGGACACCCTCCTCAATAAATGGTGCTGGAAAAACTGGATATTCATATGCAGCACAATGAAACTAGACCCCCATCTCTTGCCATATACAAAAATAAATCCAAATGGATCAAAGACTCAAACATAATACCCAAAACTATAAAAGTACTAGAAGTAAACATAGGGGAAACACTTCATGACATTGGTCTAGACAAAGATTTTATGGCTAAGACTTCAAAAGCACAGGCAACAAAAACAGACAAATGGAACAATATTAAATTGAAAAGTTGGCCAGGCACGCTGGCTCATGCCTGTAATCCCAGCACTTTGGGAGGCTGAAGCAGGCGGATCACAAGGTCAGGAGTTCGAGACCAGCCTGGCCAACATGGTGAAACCCCGTCTCTACTAAAAATACAAAAATTAGCTGGGCATGGTGGCGTACGCCTGTACTCCCAGCTACTCAGGAGGCTGAGGCAGGAGAATCGCTTGAACCTGGGAGGCAGAGGTTGCAGTGAGCCGAGATCACGCCACTACACTCCAGCCTGGGCGACAGAGTGAGACACTGTCTCAAAAAAAAAAAAAAAAAAAATTGAAAAGTTTCTGCACATCAACCAACAGAGTGAAGAGACAGTCTGTAGAATAGGAGAAAATATTTGTAAACTATTCATCCAATAAGGGATGAAAATTCAGAATATATAAGGAAATCAAACAACTCAAAAGCAAAAAAAAAATCAAATAATCCAATTGAAAAGTGGACAAAAGAACTAAATAGATATTTCTCAAAAGAAGACATACAAATGGCAACAAACATATGAAAAATTGCTCAACATCACTAATCATCAGGTAAATGCAAATCAAAACCACAATGAGATATCATATCACCTCAGAATGGCTATTTTCAAAAAGACAAAAATAACAAATGTTGGCGAGGACGTGGAGAGAGGGGAACACTTATACACTGTTGGTGGAAGTATAATTAGTGCAGACATTATAAGAAACCATGTGGAGGTTTCTCAAAAAACTAAAAATAGAACTACCATATGATTCAGTAACTCCAGATTATTTATCCAAAGGAAACAATATCAGCTTATCAAAAAGATACCTGCACCCCTATGTTTATTGCAGCACTATTCACAATAGTCAAGATGGAATCAACTTAAGTTTCTATCAGTGGATGAATGGATAAAGAAAGCATGGTATATACACACAATAGAATACTACTCAACCTTAAAAAGAATGAAATCCTGTCATTCGTGGCAACATGGGCAAGCCTACAGCATATCATATCAAGTGAAATAAGTCAAGCATAGAAAGATAAATACTGCATATTTTCATTCACATGTGAGAGTTAAAAAAATCTGAGTCCATGGAAGTAGAGAGCAGAATTGTGAGTATTAGAGACTGGGAGCGGGAGGGGAGGCTGGGGAGGGTTTGGTTAACAGATATGAAATTACAGCTAGATATGAGGAATGAGTTCTATCATTCTGCAGCACTGTAGAATTAATATGGTTAAACTACAATTTATTGTATATTTTCAGAAAGCCAGAAGAGACTATGTTGAATGTTTACAACACACATTTATTTTAAGGGGATGAATATGTTAATCACCCTGATTTCATCATTATACATTGTATACACGTATCATAATATCAGTCTGTATCCCATAAATATGTATAATTATTACCTGTCAACTAAAAATAAAAGGAAAAATATATTGTGTTGAAACATATATGTATATATGCATATATTTTGTCATGTTATAAAAACTTTTTCTGCTTTGTCATTGTCCAAAAATTTTGATACAGTGGTTTAAAATGTTGTAACATAATCAAATCTATCCATATTCTTAACTATGACTTTTGGCTTTGATGTCATGCCATAATTTAAATAGTTCTCTACCATTAGATATTTTGGTTATTTCCAATTTTCCCCTATTATAAATAAGGCTATAATAAATACTACTGCGCCCAAAAAACCAAGAATATTACAGACCAAAATCCCTTACAAATATATATGCAAAAGTACTCAACAAAATATTACCAAACTGAATCCAACATCATATTAAAAGAACTATACACCATATCCAAGTGGAATTTATCCCAGGAATGCAAGGGAGGTTGAACATAAGAAAATCAAACAATATAATACACTACATTAATAGAACAAAGTTAAAGAAACGCATATGATCACCCCAAGTGATACAGAAAAGCTCTTTGACAAAATTCAACACCCTATCACGATAAAAACTCTCAGAAAAGTAGGGATAGAAGAGAACTTCCTCGACATGATAAATGGCATTTATTTAAAAAACAAACAAACAAACAAACAAAAAACCCAGAGCTCACATCAGACTGACTCAATGGTGAGAGACTGAAAGCTTTCTTCCTAAAATAAGGAACAAGACAAGAATGCCCTCTCTCACCACTGCTGTTCAATGTTGTAATGAAGTTCTAGTCAGAGCAATCTGACAAGAACAAGAAATAAAGGCATCCAAATTGGAAAGTGTTATGGGCTCAGTTTTGTCCCCTCAAAATGCATATGTTGAGGTCCCAAACCCCAGTACCTTAGAATGTAGCTGAATTTGTAGATAGGGTCATTAAAGAGGTAATTAAGTTAAAATGAGCTAAGATGGGCTCTAACTCAATATGACTGGTGTAAGTATTTACTATAGCCTTACTTACAATAGGGGAAAATTGGAAATAACCAAAATATCTAATGGTAGAGAACTACTTTCATTATGGCATGATATCAAAGCCAAAGCTCTTATGAAAAGAGATTAGAACACAGATATACACAGAAAACAGACCATGTAAAGACACACAGAGACACATCTACAAGCCAAAGAGAGAAGCCTCAGAAGAAATAATTCCTGCCGGGCGCAGTGGCTCACACCTGTAATCCCAGCACTTTGGGAGGCCGAGGCGGGTGGATCACTGGAGGTCAGGAGTTCGAGACCAGCCTGACTAACTTGGTAAAACCCCATCTCTACTAAAAATACCCAAAAAATTAGCCAGGTGTAGAGGGTGCCTGTAATCCCAGCTACTTGAGAGGCTGAGGCAGGAGAATCGCTCGAACCAGGGAGACGGAGGTTGCAGTGAGCCGAAATCACGCCATTGCACTCCAACCTGGACAAAAGAGCGAGACTCTGTCTCAAAAAAAAAAAAGAAAAAAGAAAAAAGGAAATCATTCCTGCTAACTTTTTGATCTCAGACTTCAAGCCTCAAGAATTGTGAGAAAATAAATGTCTGTTGTTTAAGCCACCCAGCCTATGGTAGTTTGTTATAGCAGCCCTAGCAAACTAATACAGAAAGGAAGATGTAAAACTATCTCTATTCACAGATGACATGATCCCCTGTATAGAATATCCTGTCTGGATGCAGTGTCTTATGCCTGCACCCAGCCAGGATAATAATCCCAGCACTTTGGGAGGCCAAGGCAGGTGAATTGCTTGAGCCCAGGAGTTTGAGAACAGCCTGGACAAAACCCCACCTCTCCAAAAAATACAAAAATTAGTCAGGCGTGGTGGCACACACCTGTGATCCCAGCAACTCATAGGGCTGAGGCAGGAAGATCACTTGAGCCCGAGAGGTCGAGGTGCAGTGAGCTGAGCTCATGCCACTGCAGTCCAGCCAGGGTGACAGAGTGAGACCCTGTCTCAAGGGAAAAAAAAAAAATCCCAAAGAATCCACAAGAAAGCTACCAGAGTATATAAACAAATTCAGCAGTTACAGAGTATAAGATTTACAAAAAATTAGTTGTATTTCTATGTACCTGCAATGAACAATCCAAAATGGAAATTAAGAAAATAATTCAATTTACAATACCATCTAAAAGAATAAAATAACCAAGAATAAATTTGGCCCAAAATGTGAAAGGCTTATACACTGAAAACTATAAAGCATTCCTGAAAAAAATGAAGACAGGTTCCATGTTAATGGGTCGGAAGATTTAATATTGTTAATACATCAATACTATCCAAAAGGATGTACAGATAATAAAACAATTCCTAACAAAATTTCAATACCTGGCTGGGTGCGGTGGTGCACACCTGTAATCTCAGCACTTTGGGAGGCCGAGGGAGGTGGATCACAAGGTCAGGAATTCGAGACCAGCTTGACCAACATGGTGAAACCCCATCTCTACTAAAAACACAAAAATTAACCGGGTGTAGTGGCACGTGCCTGTAATCCCAGCTACTCAGGAGGCTGAGGCAGGAGAATCACTTGAACCCGGAAACAGGAGTTTGTAGTGAGCTGAGATCATGCCACTGCAGTCCAGCCTGGGTGACAGAGTGAGACTCCATCTCAAAGGAAAAAAAAAACATATTTCAACACCCTTTTTTTTGCAGAAATGGAAAAGCCAATCTTCAAATTCATATGGAACTGCAAAGAGCCCTTAATAGTCAAAATGACCTTGAAAAAGAACAACAACATTGGAGGACTCATACTTCCTGATTTCAAAACTTACTACTAAAGTGATCCAAACAGTGTGGTACTAGTATAGACATATAGACCATTGGAATAGAATTGAGAGTTCAAAAACAAACCCATACACCTATGACCAATTGATTGCTGACAAAGGTGCCAAGTCCATTAAATAGGATAAGAACAGTTTCTTCAACAAATGGTGCTGGGACAATTGAATTTCCACATGCAAAAGAATGAAGTCAGACCTGCTACCTCACATCATATACAAAAATTAACTCAAAATGGATCAATGACCTAAATGTAAGAGTTAAAACTATAAAACCCTTAGGAAAACACATATGGGTAAATCTTCCTAACACTGGACTTGGCAATGGATTCTAGGATATGATACCAAAACAGATGCAACAGCAACAAAAGAAAAAATAGGCCGGGCGCGGTGGCTCAAGCCTGTAATCCCAGCACTTTGGGAGGCCGAGGCGGGCGGATCACGAGGTCAGGAGATCGAGACCATCCTGGCTAACATGGTGAAACCCCGTCTCTACTAAAAATACGAAAAACTAGCCGGGCGTGGTGGCGGGCGCCTGTAGTCCCAGCTACTCGGAGGCTGAGGCAGGAGAATGGCCTGAACCTGGGAGGTGGAGCTTGCAGTGAGCCGAGATCCCGCCACTGCACTCCAGCCTGGGTGACACAGCGCGAGACTCCGTCTCAAAAAAAAAAAAAAAAAAAGAAAAAATAAATTGGATTTCATCAAAGTTTAAAAATTTCATGCATGAAAGGGCATTATCAAGAAAATGAAAAGACAACCTACAGAATGGAAGAAAATATTTGTAAATTATATATCTGATAAGTTTAATATTCATATTTAAAAACTCATGCAACTTGGCCGGGTGCAGTGGCTTATGCCTGTACTCCCAGCACTCTAGGAGGCCAAGGCGGGCGGATCACCTGAGATCAGGAGTTCGAGAACAGCCTGGCCAACGTAGTGAAACTCCGTCTCTACTAAAAATACAAAAATTAGCCGGGCCTGATGGCACGTGCCTGTAGTCCCAGTTACTCAGGAGGCTGATGCAGGAGAATCGCTTGAACCCGGGAGGCAGAGGTTGCAGTGTGCCGAGATCATGCCAGTGTACTCCAGCCTGGGCGACAGAGTGAGACTCCATCTCAAAAAAAAACCAAAAAAACAAAAAAAGAAACACTCCTGCAACTCAACAACAAAAAGGCAACTCAACAACAAAAAGACAACCCAATTTTAAAAGGAGAAAAGGACTTAAATAGATATTTCTCAACAAATAAACAATAAGCACGTGAAAAAATGCTCAACATTATTAGTCATTAGAGAAATGCAAATCCAAACCAAATCACTACATACCTATTAAAATGGGTATAATTCTTTTAAGAGACAGGGTGCCACTCTGTCAAATATGATAAGCACTCTAAAAGTAAGGTGGAATAAAAATCTTGTGCGCTTTGTAAGTTAAAATTATATTAGGCAATTGAAGTATAAACGTATATGTGTGCCACAAGAGAAACTGCTGAAAAAGGAACCAGACAAGAATGCAAGAATTTTTTACATGGTTCCTGTCATTTTACACAAAGGAAGATAACTGGTGTGCATGTGATGAAAACTGAGATGTGGATGGAAATCCAAAGATTATTTTCCTACAATTTTTTATTTATTTTTATTGAGAGAGGCCCTCTCTCTGTTGCCCAGGCTGGAGTGCAGTGGCATGAGCACAACTCACTGCAGCCTCAACCTCCTGGGTTCAAGCGATTCTCCCTCCTCAGCCTTCCAAGTAGCTGGGACTATGGGTGCAGGCCATCATGCCCAGCTCATTTTTGTAATTTTTGCACAGATGGGATTTCACCATGTTGCTCAGGCTGTGTGTTCCTATTACTAGTGATGTGTAACAAAATACCCCAAAACTTAGTGGCTTAAAACAACCATTTTATTTTGCTCACAATTTTTGAGTCAGGAATTCAGGAAGGGCTCAGCTGGAAAATGTTCTCTTTGGGTCTTTCTGGCAGTTGTAGTTAGATGTCAGCTTGGGCTGCAGTCATCTGAAAACTTAACTGTACTGGATGTTCAAGAAGGCTCACTCAAATGGCTTATAGTTGATACTGCTTATCAGCTAAGAGCTCAACTGAGCTGCTGACCAGAGTTTCTACATTTGGTCTCTACAGCATGACTGTCTCAGTTGGACTTCTTACATGGCAGGTCAGGGCTACAAGTGTGACAGTTCCAATTAATCAGGCAAAAGATGCATCATTTTATATGACTTAGCCTAAAGGGTCACACAGCCATCATTTCTGCTATATGCTAATGACTGATAAATTCACAAGCCCACTCATATTCAAAGAGAGGAGAACTTGACTTCACCTTTTAATGGGGGAATGGTAAGGTCTCACTGTATTAAAGTATGTGGGATAAGTGAGATTGCTGCAGCCATTTATGAAAAAGATAACCTGTCATTGTGTAGAGATCTGTTTCCTGCCAGGACTGACTAATAAAGTTTTTCTCCCAGAAAAGTTTTTCTTGATCTTTAAAAGAAACATAGAAAAAGGAAGGTCTACTTTTTACTTTGGACACAGCTTTCTTCATGTGTTGTCTGGAGCTGTGACAGCCACTGTGAAACCATGAGGAAGCTCACCTACAAAAAAGGCAGACAGGCTTTTAACCAAAAGACAGGCAATAACAAATGCAGGAGAGGATATGGAGAAAAGGGAACCTCAAAGGCTATTAGTGGGAATGTAAATTAGTACAACCACTATGGAGAACAGATTGGAAGTTCCTTTAAAAACTAAAAATAGAGCTACCATATGATCCAGCAATCCCACTGCTGGGCATATACTCAAAAGAAAGGAAATCATTATAAGGAAGAGATATTGCACTCCCATGTCTGTTGCAGCACTATTCATAATAGCTAAGATTTGGAAGCAGCCTAAGTGCCCATCAACAGATGAATGGATAAAGAAAATGTGGTACATATACACAACGGAGTACTATTTGGCCATAAAAAAGAACGAGAACCAGTCCATTTGCAACAACATGAATGGAACTGGAGGCCATTATGTTAAGTGAAATAAGTCAGGCACAGAAAGACAAACATTGCATGTTCTTACTTATTTGTGGGAGCTAAAAATTAAAACAATTGAACCCATGAAGATAGAGAGTAGAAGGATGGTTACCAGAAGCTGGAAAGGGTAATGGAGGTAGGGGGGTGGTGAGAGAGAAGTTGGGGTGGTTAATGGGTACAAAATAAAAATAGAAAGAATGAATAAGATCCAGTATTTGATAGCACACCAGGGTGACTAAAGTCAATAATAATTTAATTGCATATTTTAAAATAACTAGAGTATAATTGGATTATACTCTAGTATACTATACTCTATACTATATAGTATAGTATACTCTATACTCTAGTTTGTAACACAAAGGACAAATGCTTGAATGAATGGATACCCCATTTTCCACGATGTGATTATTACACATTGCATGCCTGTATCAGCAAATTTTATGTACCCCATTATTATATACACCTACTATGTACCCATAAAAAATAAAAACAAATAAATAAATAAAACAGGCAGACACATTTCAAACAGCCAAGTGAAAAGGTAGAAAAAACCTGGGGCCTTAATGTTTCTGCTAGTGAACAGCACCCCAAAAAATCTAACTTCTTTGTACCAGTGCCTGGTTCACTATAATCTGCATCATCCTCTAGCAATGCTAATGGTTGCCTCAGTCTTTCTGTGGACTTCCCAGATTATAATTGGCACCAGGTAACATCCACATCCCTAGACCTGTTTCCCGCCTAACCCCATCCCCATAAAATATTTCTACCTCGGGAAACAAAACATCCTCAATTGAGGGTATAGAAGCATGTAAAACAGGCTGGGCACAGTGGCTTACACCCGCAATCCCAGCATTTTGGAAGGCCGAGGCAAGAGGATTGCTTGAGCCCAGGAGTTCAAGACCAGCCTGAGCAATATAGTGAGACCTTTTAAAAAATAAATAAAAAAGAAGAATTGTGTAGAACAGAATGTATAAGCCCCTTTCCTCCCTACTTCTGTAACTCCTACTCCCACAGTTAATGTTTGTACCTATATTTCCAAAAGTTTTTATGTATATACAAAAAATAATTTTTACAGAAATGAGATTAACACACTGCTGTGAAACTTTCTTTTTGCTTAATAAATTGTCATCATCTTTCCATGTTGTATTAAACAGATATTTGATTCTTTTTAGAGACAGCTTAGTAATTTTTATGTATATACTGTATATACCATTACTTATTTAATAATTTCATTGTTGATAGATATTTAGATTGTTTCCAATTCCTTATTGTGAACAATAATGTAATAAATGTCTTTGTGTATATATATATACTTGTGTGTTACTGTAGAATAAAATCTAAAACTGCATCAAAGGGTATACATGCTTAATATTTTGATACATGCTGCCAAATCGCCTCCAAAAGGTTCTGCCAGTTTACACTCCCACCATCTGTGTATGGGTGTCCATTTCCCCTCATTAACCCTAGGTTTTAGCAAATCTGGGAAGTGAAAACTGGTATCATGGTGCTTTAATTTTTATTGTAATTATAAGTGAGATTGAGCCCCTTCTTAGATATTTATTGGCCATTTGTGGGTTTTTTAACAGGGTCTCACTCTGCCACCCAGCCTGGAGTGCAACGGCACAATCATAGCTCACTACGGACTTGAACTCCTGGGCTCAAGGGATCCTCCTGCCTCAGCCTCCCAAGTACATGGGATGACAGGTGTATGCCACCATGTTTGGCAATTTTTTTTAATTTTCTTGTAGAGATGGTGTCTCACTATGTTGCCCAGCCTGGTCTCCAACTCCTGGGCTCCAACTCCTCCTGCCTCAGCCTTTCAAAGCACTGGGGTTACAGGCATGAGCCACCATGCTCAGCCCAGTTCGTTTGTGTTTCTTCTGGGAATCTTTATCCATTTTTCTTCTGGGAATCTTTATCCATTTTTCTATTGTGATCTAGTGCTTATTTTTGAGCACAGAAGTCATGTGATCAGAACTAGACTCCAAGAAGACCAATCTTACTGTAGGGAAAATGACAAGAGGCAAGATCACCATATCCCCTAGAACATGAATCTGTTGAAAAGACAGAATAAGACTTCAAAGGAAAGGGCTGACTCTAGGCTGATGCTCAAGTTTCTGTTTGGATAACTGAGCAGACAGAGGGGTTATTTGCTGACTTGGGAAAGCCAGGAGGAGGAGCAGGTTTAGAAGGACTAGGGGGATGAAGATGATAAGTAGAGTTTAATACATGTTGAGTTTCAGATACTTGCAAGACTGCCAGGGGCAGATAATCAGGAGGTCTTCAAATATAAATGTCTAGAGCTCAAGAGGGAGGAATGAGCAAGAGGTAGAGATCTATGAGCCATCAGCATACAGATGATAACTGAAGCCAGCTCCTATATGTGACCTCTCCAGCATGGGAAAGCCAGGGAAATAAATGAGATTTTTTTTTTAACTGAGAGCTAAATTTTTTTAAAGTACTCAAATTTAGAGTATAGGAAGGAAAAGAATATATAAAAGAGACTGAGAAAGGCCCGTGAAGAAGACTGAAAGAGACCCACTGGAATAGTGGGAGAATCAGTGTCTTAGTCTGTTTGGGCTGCTACAACAAAACACCATAAACTGGATAGCTTGTAAATAACAGAAATATATTTCTTACAGCTCCGAAGGTGTAGAAGTCCAAGATCCAAGTGCTGGCAATTTCAGTGTCTGGTGAGGGCTCATTCCCCATAGATGGTGATTTCTAGCTGTGTTCTCACACAGTGGAAGGGGCAAACAATATCCCTCAGGCCTCTTTCATAAAGGTACTAATCCCATTTATGAGGTCTCCTCAAGATTTAATCACCTCCCAAAGGCTCTACCTCTTAATTCCACCACCTTGGAGGTTAGGTTTCAACATATGAATTTGGGGGAAGGGAGTACACATTCACACCCCAGCAACCAGAGAAGTTTCTGAAAGCCAGAGTAAATTTCTAGGGGGGGAAATTGTCAACAGAGATAAATGTGGTGACAAATTAAGGAAAGAAAAAACACAATTAAAAGCCACTGAATTTAACAAGTAAGAGATACATGGTTGATGTGGTAGATGCAATTATAGTAGAGGGGCAGAGGGAAAAGTCAAATCACAGTGGGTTGATGAGTGAGGAAGCACAAGTGTGGACAACTCATTCAAGAAGTTGTTTTGTGTAAAGGAGAAGGGTTATGGGGAAGTAGCCAAAGGGATGTGGGTTTCCTTTTTCCAATGGAAAAATATTGAACATCTTCCAATGCTAATAGAAGGTAGGTTGAAACTTCTGAAAAGAAAGGGATAATTGGTGAAGTAGCTAAAGAAACAGAAGAGGATGGGATCCAGGCACAAGTGCAGAAGTTTTCTTTCCCCAGATTCTTGGCACATGGACTTGAAATCTCAAGAACAGCCTCCTTCTTGGTTAAGAATGACCTTTTCCTTTTCCCACACAAATAACAAGCCAGTTTAAGTAGTGGGCCAGTTAGCCAGTTGCTTCCTACTACACAAAAGGAAACAATATCAAGGGATTAAGTCTATGCTAATTAACTCAGATTTCTATAAGAAACTTCTCAACTAACTGGTGAAGCAAAAATTGGTCCCATCCTCTCTACTGAAGTTAACTGACATGGAAATAAACATAATAGTAACAAACCACTTACAAGCTCATACTATTTATGGAATATTTTTGCAATTGTGCACACTCATACCTACCAGGCCCTGAGGCTAACACTATCCAGCTGACGTGGGGAGAAGGAGCCAGGGTCAGCAGTAGCCTTACTCTCAAAGCCTAAAACTTAATAATATACAGTGTAAGGCTGTCTACAAGAAGTCATCTAGTTTATTATCAAAATAAAAATATTTTAATGTGCCTGTTAAGGAGTTGCTAGGTTCAAGGGAAAAAAAACTAAAGTGGGAACAAAAACTACTTAAAAGTAGAAATAATTTTGCTGAAAGACTTTTCAAATATATTTAAACAAGACTTCCTGTCTCTATCCATGGGCAGTTAGTTACTTTTCCCCTTAGTGTGAGTGACTAACGCACTCCAATTACAAGCAATGGAAAAACCGTGAAATGAAAGGCAATTCCAAATAAGTTAAAATATTACGCTAAGTTTGGTGCATATAATATGTTCCTTATTTTGAACATCCAGAAAGGTATGCAATTTTTATTTTTTAAAAAAATCGGTTTTTCCTTTCTCCTGCCAAATAAACGCTGAACAAATATTTAAAGAATATCAGTTTGAAGGAGAACCCTTTCTGTAGCCTGCTTGTGGCGCCCATATGGCGGGCACTGCCCTTGCCAGGCCTTCTCACTGTGCCCAGAGGACACTGAACCTCTTATTCACCACCTCTTGCCTACCCAGCCATATCATTCAATGAGTTCCTCCAGCCCTGTGCTAGATACCACAAGAGAGACAAACTGAAGCCATGATAATATTAAAATCACAGGAGAGTTGAGAAGTTTCGAAGTGATAACATCTGTGAAACAGCTAACAGACTGCCTGGCACATAACAAATGCTTACTGGAAATATTTTACTTTTTCAGTTATATTTCCCAGGTTTCAGAAAAGCTGTTGACACAGC
Source organism: Theropithecus gelada (assembly GCF_003255815.1). Taxonomy (NCBI): domain Eukaryota; kingdom Metazoa; phylum Chordata; class Mammalia; order Primates; family Cercopithecidae; genus Theropithecus; species Theropithecus gelada. The sequence goes on from NC_037689.1 coordinate 4,877,133, forward strand.
CTTCTCCTGGGATTCAGAAGTACTGGCTTCTGGGCGTGGTAGTGGGTGCCTGTAATCCCAGTTACTCGGGAGGCTGAGGCAGGAGAATCGCTTGAACCCGGGAGGCAGAGATTGCAGTGAGCTAAGATCGTGCCACTGCACTCCAGCCTGGGCAACAGAGTACTGGCTTCTGGGAAAATTCCCTTCATCTGTTTTCGAAGGTAAAGAAAATGCACAGACTAGATGAAAAGCAGAGGTGGAAATAATTAGTAGAAATAAAGGGGAAGACTGTCTCCAGTTAACTCCATTAACATCTCCAGCCTTTTATTGGGCTTTTAAAAATATTTTTTATTGTAAAGTATACATATAAGGTGGTGTGAAAAACAGTTTGACAGTTACTCTAAAAGTTAAACATGGAGTTGCCATATGACCCAGCAATTCCACTCCTACGCATTTACCCAAAAGAAATGAAAACTAGTACTCAAATACATGTACCTGTATGTTCATAGCAACACTATTCACAATAGCCAAAAAGTGGAAACAGCCCAAATGTCCATCAACAGATGGAGAAACAAATTGTGGTATATACTTACAATGAAATATTATTCAGCCGTGAAACGGAATGAAAAATTGATACATGCTACAACATGGATAAGCCACAAAATCATTATGCTAGGTGAAAGAAGCTAGACACAAAAGGTCACATATTTAATGATTCTATTTAATATGAGGTATTCAGAACAGATAAATGCATAGAATAAGAATGTAGATTGGTAGTTTCCAGATGCTGGGGAAGTGGGGAATGGGAATCGATTTCTTGATGGAAATAGGGTTTTCGTTTGGGGTGATGAGAATGTTGTAAAACTGGATAGATGCAGTAGTTGCACAGTAATGCCACTGAAGAGGACACTTTAAACTAGTTTCAGGTGTTTGGCAATCACGGCGGACGGAAGGCAGGATTAGATTGCAGCTCTGGACAGAGCAGCTTGTGGAAGCTCGCGTTGTAAATTTCAGTTCCAGATCAACTGCAAGAACAAACCAGCAATCCCAAGAGGACCCACAGACCCTCTGAAGGAAGCAGACTGCACCTGCAGGACCCGGGAGATACCACAAATACTGTGAGTGCCCCAACTGCAGAAGTGGGAAAGGGAGACCCTCCTCTCCCAAACACACACTCCCACTGAAGAAGCTGAAGGTCTCTTTGAAGGACAAGTTTCTGACTTTACCTGGAGCTGAGTCAATTTAGAGAGCCGAGTGAAATATAGGGGTAGAAGAAGCAGCAAAAAGGCCCGGGGAGTTGGCTGCGTCCCCTCACAGGCTATTCCTGCCTGGCACCACAGGGATCCATCGGGAGGGTGACCAGAGGAGCAGGTGGTAAAGCTCCACAGGGAGAAGGAAATCTCTAGACGAACTTTGTAACAATTTGAACGGGCAAGAAGCCTCCTGATCAGAACTCAGGGGAGGGCACAGATCCGATGTGCAGACTCCACAAGCAGGGGAAGAACCAAGCCCCACAGCTGGAAGGTGAGTAGCCCAGGGCAAGTTTTCAAGCCTGTCATGTCCTCCGCCTGGAAACAGACTTGGGGTTGTTGTAGGGGCACGGTGGGAATGAGACAGGCCCTTCGTTTGCATGGGAGCTGGGTGAGAGCTGTGACTGCTGGCCTTCCCTCACTTCCCTGACAACCTGCATGACTCAGCAGAGGCAGCCATAATTCTCCTAGGTATACAACTCCAGTGACCTGGGAATCTCACCCCCATCCCCCACAGCATCCCCCACAGACCCACAACAAGACCCACCCAAGGAGAGTCTGAGCTCAGACACACCTAGCCCCATCCCTACCTGATGGTCCTTCCCTATCCAACCTGGTAGTGGTAGACAAAGGTCATATAATCTTGGGAGTTTTAGGGCCCCGCCCACCGCCTGTCCCTTTCTATATTCCTACAGCTGATGCTTTCTGGAAACCACCACCTCCTGACAGGAGGTCAACCAGCACAAAAAAAAGCATTAAACCAACAAAGCTAAGAACCCTCACAGAGTCTATTGCACACCCCCCACCCTTCCCCCCACCACCTCCACAGGAACAGGCGCTGGTATACACAGCTGAGAGACCCACAGATGGTTCAGGTTCACATGATATGACTCTGCGGACAACCCCCAGTACCATCCGGGAGCCAGGTAGACTCGCTGGGTAGCTAGACCCAGAAGACAGACAACAATCACTGCATTTCGACTCACAGGAAGCCACATCCATAGGAAAAGGGGGAGACTACTACATCAAGGCAACATCCCTTCAGCCCTAGACCTTCCCTCTGACAGAGCCTACCCAAATGAGAAGGAACCAGAAAACCAACCCTGGTAATATGACACAACAAGGCGCTTCAACACCCCCCAAAAAATCACACTAGTTCACCAGCAATGGATCCAAACCAAGAAGTCGTCCCTGATTTATCTGAAAAAGAATTCAGGAGGTTAGTTATTAAGCTAATCAGGGAGGGACCAGAGAAAGATGAAGCCCAATGCAAGGAAATCCAAAAAAATGATACAAGAATTGAAGAGAGAAATATTCAAGGAAATAGATAGCTTAAACACAAAACAGTCAAAAATTCAGGAAACTTTGGACACAATTTTAGAAATGCAAAATGCTCTGGGAAAGTCTCAGCAATAGAATTGGACAAGTAGAAGAAAGAAATTCAGAGCTCGAAGACAAGGTCTTCGAACTAACCTGATCCAACAAAGACAAAGAAAAAAGAATATTATGGACAAAGTCTCCAAGAAGTCTGGGATTATGTTAAACAAACAAATTTAAGAATAATCGGTGTTCCTGAGAAAGGAGAGAACTGTAAAAGCTTGGAAAACATATTCAATGGAATAATCAAGAAAAACTTCCCCAGCCTTGCTAGAGACTTAGACATCCAAATACAAGAAGCACAAAGAATACCTGGAAAATTCATCGCAAAAAGATCTTCACCTAGGCACATTGTCATAAGGTTATCCAAAGTTAAGACGAAAGAAGGAATTTTAAGAGCTGCAAGACAAAAGCACCAGGTAACCTATAATGGAAAACTTACCAGATTAACAGCAGAGCAGAAACCCTACAATCCAGAAGGGATTGGGGCCCAATCTTCAGCCTCCTCAAACAAAACAATTATCAGTCAAGAATTTTGTATCCAGCAAAACTAAGTATCATATATGAAGGAAAGATACAGTAATTTTCAGACAAACAAATGCTGAGAGAATTCACCATTACCGAGCCACCACTACAGGCATTGCTAAAAAGAGCTCTAAATCTTGAAACAAATCCTGGAAACACATCAAAACAGAACCTCTTTAAAGCATAAATAACACAGGACCTATAAAACAAAACTACATGTTAAAAAGCAAAAACAAAAAACAAAAAAATCAAAGTACATGGGCAACAAAAAGCATGATGAAAGTAACAGTACCTCACATTTCAATACTAACATTGAATGTAAATGGCCTAAATTCTCCACTTAAAAGATGCAGAATGGGTAAGAACTCACCAACCATCTGCTGCCTTCAGGAGACCCACCTAACACATAAGGACTAACATAAAAGTAAAGAGGTGGAAAAAGGCATTTCATGCAAATGGACACCAAAAGCAAGCAGGGGTAGCTATTCTTATATCAGATAAAACAAATTTTAAAGCAACAGCAGCCAGAAGAGACAAAGAGGGACATTATATAATGGTAAAAGGCCTTGTCCAACAGGAAAATTTCACAATCCTAAACATATATGCACCTAACACTGGAGCTCCCAAATTTATAAAACAATCACTAATAGACCTAAGAAATGAGATAGACAGCAACACAATAATAATGGGGGACTTCAGTACTCCACGGACAGCACTAGACAGGTCATCAAGACAGAAAAGTAAACAAAGAAACAATGGATTTAAACTACACCTTGGAACAAATTGACTTAACAAATATATACAGAACATTTCATCCAACAACCACAGAATACACATTCTATTCAACAGCACATGGAACTTTCTCCAAGATAGACCATATGATAGGCCATAAAATGAGCCTCAATAAATTTAAGAAAATTGAAATTATATCAAGCACTCTCTCAGGCCATAGTGGAATAAGACTGGAAATCAACTCCAAAAGGAACCTTCAGAATTGTATCAAGCACTCTCTCAGACCACAGTGGAATGAAACTGGAAACCAACTCCAAAAGGAACCTTCAGAACCATGCAAATAAATAAAAATTAAATAATCTGCTCCTGAATGAGCATTGGGTCAAAAATGAAATCAAGATGCAAATTTAAAAATTCTTTGAACTGAGAGAATAATGACACAACCTATCAAAACCTCGGGGATACAGTAAAGGCAGAGCTAAGAGGAAAGTTCATAGCCCTAAGTGCCTACATCAAAAAGACTGAAAGAGCACAAACTGACATTCGAGGTTCACATCTCAAGGAACTAGAGAAACAAGAATAAGCCAAACCCAAACCCAAGAGAAGAAAGGAAATTACCAAGATCAGAGCAGAACTAAATGAAATTGAAACAAACAAACAAACAAAAATACAAAAGGTAAGTAAAACAAAAATCTGGCTATTTGAAAAGATAAATAAAATTGATAGATCATTAGCAAGATTAATCAGGAAAAGAAGAGAGAAAACCCAAATAACCTCACTAAGAAACCAAACAGGAGATATTACAACTGACACCACTGAAATACAAAAGATCATTCAAGGGTACTATGAACATCTTTATGCAAATAAAGTAGAAAACCTTGAAGAGGTGGATAAATTCCTGGAAAAATATAACCCTCCTAGCTTAAATCAGGAAGAATTAGATACCCTGAACAGACCAATAACAAGCAGCGAGGTTGAAATGGTAATTTAAAAATTACCAACCAAAAAAAAAGTTCAAGACCAGACAGATTCACAGCAGAATTCTACCAGACATTCAAAGAAGGGGTACCAATCCTTTTGACACTATTCCACAAGATAGAGAAAGAAGGAACTCTCCCTAATTCATTCTGTGAAGCCAGCATCACCCTAATACCAAAACCAGGAAAGGATATAACCAAAAACGAAAATTACAGATCAATATCCTTGATGAACATGGTTGCTAAAATCCTTAACAAACTACTAGCTAACAGAATCCAACAACATATCAAAAAGATAATCCAGCATGATCAAGTGGGTTTCATACCAGGGATGCAGAGGTGGTTTAACATATGCAAGTCAATAAATGTGATACACCACATAAACAGAATTAAAAACAAAAATCACATGATCACCTCAATAGATGCAGAAAAAAGCATTCAACAAAATCCAGCATCACTTTGATTAAAACTCTCAGCAAAATCAGCATACAAGGGACATACCTTAGTGTAATAAAAGCCATCTATGACAAACCCCCAGCCAACATAATACTGAATGGGGAAAAGTTGAAAGCATTCCCTCTGAGAACTGGAAAAAGACAAGGATACCCACTGTCACCACTCCTCTTCAAGATAGTGCTGGAAGTCCTAGCCAGAGCAATCAGGCAAGAAAAAGAAATAAAAGGCATCCAAATTGCTAAAAAGGAAGTCAAACTGTCACTGTTTGCTGACAATATGATTGTTTACCTTGAAAATCCTAAGGACTCCTCCAGAAAGCTCCTAGAACTGATAAAAAAAAATTCAGCCAAGTTTCTAGATACAAAATTAATGTACACAAATCAATAGCTCTGCTATATACCAACAGCAACCAAGCAGAGAATCAAATCAAGAACTTAACCCCTTTTACAATAGCTGCAGAAATAAAATAAAATACTTAGGAATATACCTAACCAAGGATGTGAAAGACCTCTACAAGGAAAACTACAAAACACTGCTGAAAGAAATCACAGATGACACAAACAAATGGAAACACATCCCATGCTCATGGATGGGTAGAATCAATATTGTGAAAATGACCATACTGCCAAAAGCAATCTACAAATTCAACACAATCCCATCAAAATACCACCATCGTTCCACACAGAATTAGAAAAAAACAATGCTAAAATTGATATGGAAACAAAAAAGAGCCCACATAGCCAAAGCAAGACTAGGCAAAAAGAACAATTGTGGAGGCATCGCACTACCTGATTTTAAACTATACTATAAGGCCATAGTCAACAAAACAGTGTAGTACTGGTATAAAAATAGGCACATAGACGAATAGAACAGAATAGAGAACCAGAAATAAACCCAAATACTTATAGCCAACTGATCTTCAACAAAGCAAACAAAAACATAAAGCAGGTAAAGGACAGCCTATTCAACAAATCATGCTGGGATAATTGGCTAGCCACATGTAGGAGAATGAAACTGGATCCTCATCTCTCACCTTATATAAAAATCAACTCAAGAAGGACTTAAACCTAAGACTGAAACTATAAAAATTCTAGAAGATAACATTGGAAAAACCCTTCTAGACATTGGCTTAGGCAAGGATTTCATGACCAAGAATCCAAAAGCAAATGCAATACAAACAGAGATGAATAGTTGGGACCTAATTTAACTAAAGAGCTTTGCAAGGCAAAAGGAAAACTCAGCAGAGTAAACAGACAACTCACAGAGTGGGAGAAAATTTATACAATGTATACATCTGACAAAGGACTAATATCCAGAATCTACAAAACTCAAATCAGTAAGAAAAAAACAAATAATCCCACCAAAACATGGGCTAAGGACATGAGTAGACAATTCTCAAAAGAAGATACACAAATGGCCAAGACATACATGAAAAAAATGCTCAACATCACTAATGATCAGGGAAATGCAAATCAAAACCACAATGAGATACTGCCTTACTCCTGCAAGAATGGCCATAATCAAAATATCAAAAAACAGTAGATATTGGTGTGGATGCAGTGAACAGGGAACACTTCTACACTGCTGGTGGGAATGTAAACTAGTACAGCCACTATGAAAAACAGTGTGGAGATTCCTTAAAGAACTAAAAGCAGAACTACCATTTGATCCAGCAATCCCACTACTGGGTATCTACCCAGAGGAACAGAAGTCATTATTCAAAAGATACTTGCACACACGTTTATAGCAGCAAAATCCACAATTGCAAAATCATGGAACCAACCCAAATACCCATCAATAAACGAGTGGATAAAGAAATTGTGGTATATGTGTATAGGATGGAATACTATGCAGCCATAAAAAGGAATGAATTAACAGTATTTGCAGTGACCTGGATGAGACTGGAAACTATTATTCTAAGTGAAGTAACTCAGGAATGGAAAACCAAGTATCATATGTTCTCACTGATATGTGGGAGATAAGCTGTGAGGATGCAAAGGCATAAGAATGATACAATGGAGTTTGGGGACTTCGGGGAAAGAGTTGGGGGGGGCAAGGGATAAAAGACTACAAATACGTTGCAGAGTATACTACTTGGGTGAAGGGTGCACCAGAATCTCACAAATCACCACTAAAGAACTTACTCATGTAACCAAATACCACCTGCACCCCAATAACTTACAGAAAAATAAAAAATAATAAATAAAATTGTTAGTTTACGGTTATGTGAATTTCATCTCAATAAAAAATTTTAGGGCCGGGCACGGTGGCTCAAGCCTGTAATCCTAGCACTTTGGGAGGCCGAGACGGGCGGATCACGAGGTCAGGAGATCGAGACCAGCCTGGCTAACATGGTGAACCCTCATCTCTACCAAAAAAATACAAAAAACTAGCCGGGCAAGGTGGCAGGCGCCTGTAGTCCCAGCTACTCGGGAGGCTGAGGCAGGAGAATGGTGTAGACCCAGGAGGCGGAGCTTGCAGTGAGCTGAGATCCGGCCACTGCACTCCAGCCTGGGCGACAGAGCAAGACTCCGTCTCACAAAAAAAAAAAAAAAAAAAAAAAAATTTAATTTAAAAACTTAAAGTGTCATATATAAATGCAGTTAAAAAATAATGACATGTATCTCCATGTGGATAGTATCAGGCAAAAAAAAAAGAAAAAATAAATACATGACTACCCAGGTACTCAATATTTTATTACCTTAGAAGCCCTTCCCAATACACACAGCACTCCCTCTATACAAAAACAACCACTACCCTCAATTTTGTAGTTTCTTGTTTCTATTTAATTTGTTAGCTATGTTTGTATCCTTATATAATATCTTTTGCCTGTTTTTGAATTTTATATAAAAGATTATTTTATGTTTTCTTTTAGGACTTGCTTTTTCAGTTAACATTATGTTTCTGAGCTTCATCCATGCTGGCCCATGTAACAATAAATTATTCATTTCACTGCTGTATGTGCTTCATTGTCTAAACAAACCACAATTTTATTTATTCATTCATTCTACTTCTGATGTACTTTTATATTGCTTCTAATTTTCTGCTATTACAAACGATGTCACAATAGGCATTTTTGTACATGATTCCTCATGTAAATATGTGACAGATTCCCTAGAGCTGTGCTATCCAATAAGGTAGCCACCAGCTACATGTGCCTTGCATTTATTTATTTATTTATTTATTGGAACAGACTCATAGATCCCTATTTTATTCAATGGTTATAATCTGTTAACATTGTTATTTATTATGATGATCAAATTGCTTCAGATCTGGCCAGTGCAAACTCCTTCAAGGTGACTCCTATGTCCTTGTGACATGCACCTATCATCTGGAGGACATTTCCTTATAACTTCCCTGGTCCAGCCCTGGAATCAGCTATTACTCCAAGGCATCGTGAGTCTTTTTTAGTCGGAAGTAATACTTAAAATCCAAGATCTGGGTCCTAGGTGTGCCCATTGCTACAATAGGGAAATTTTTTCTTTCAATTCAGCAACAAAGTCAAAATGAGTAATCTTCCTTTCTGCCCTTCTGCTTGGCAGGGTTTATTTCTCCTTTACCCTTACACTAAGGTACAGTCTTTAGAAATTTCATCTTTTTTCTGCTCAGGGGTTCTCCTATTAGATTTCCAACACTGGGTAGGCTCCAAGCACAAATAACAGCTGCATGAATTTGCAAATATACTAAGATAGATAAATAGAGTTTTAAAACTCTAAGATAGAGAGAGAGAGAGAGAGAGAGAGAGAGATCTTCATCACTCAGAACAAGATATATAGAACAGTCAGGCATGGTGACTTATGCTTATAATCCCAGCACTTTGGGAGGCGGAGGTGAGAGGATCACTTGAGGCCAGGAGTTCAAGACCAGCCTGGGCAACATAGCGAAACCCATCTCTACAAAAACTATAAAAACTGGCCAGGCGTGGTGGCATGCACCTGTAGTCCCAGCTACTTAGGAGGTTGAAGTGGGAGTATCGCTTGAGCCCGGAAGGCAGAGACTACAGTGAGCCAAGAGCACACCACTACATTCCATCCTGGGTGACAGACTGAGACCCTGCCTCAAAAAAAAGAATGGCCTGGCATAGTGGCACACACTTGTAGTCCCAGCTACTTGGGAGGCTGAGGTGGGGGTGTTGCTAGAGCCCAGGGGTTTGAGGTTACAGTGAGTTATGATCTCACCACTGCATTCCAGTCTGCAGGGTGAGACTCGGTCTCTTAAAAAAAAGAGAGAGACGGAACATTTCTCTCAGAAGTTTCCCTCATGCCCCTTCCCAGTCCTGCTCCCTAAGTGTAGACACTATCTTGACTTCTAACACCATAGGTTACTTTTACCTGTTCTTGAAGTTCATTGAAGTGGAATCAAATAGTATATACTCATCTGTGCCTGCCTTCTTTCACTTTGCACTAGGTTTGTGAGGTTCATCCATGTTGTAGCGTGTTTCCATCATTTGTCCTCTTTAATTCTCAGTAGAATCTCATTGTATGCATATACTCTACCTTGTTTTTTTTTGTGTTTTTTGTTGTTGTTGTTGTTGTTGTTGTTGTTTTTGAGACGGAGTCTCGCTCTGTCGCCCGGGCTGGAGTGCAGTGGCCGGATCTCAGCTCACTGCAAGCTCCGCCTCCCGGGTTCATGCCATTCTCCTGCCTCAGCCTCCCGAGTAGCTGGGACTACAGGCCCCCGCCACCTCGCCCGGCTAGTTTTTTGTATTTTTTAGTAGAGACGGGGTTTCACCATGTTAGCCAGGATGGTCTCGATCTCCTGACCTCGTGATCCGCCCGTCTCAGCCTCCCAAAGTGCTGGGATTACAGGCTTGAGCCACCGCGCCCGGCCATACTCTACCTTGTTTTGAGGATTTATCTGCTTCTTAATCAATGGTAGTTCAATAGGGCATTTTAAACTTTTACATTCTATTAAATTTTAGTTGTTTATATCAGGAAGGTCATTCAGGTTATCCTGCTGCCCAAAATGGAAGCCCACCTGAAATTATTTGATTTAGAAAATTTGTTTTCTCAATTTCTGGTAAAGTGCTGTGCAAATGTACTTTCAAGAACCAATTCACCCAGAATGCCAATGATCAGCCCCTCCTACATAGAAATTTTCCACCAAAAATCAGGATGTAAAACAAAGTGTGAGTGCAAGTCCAAAAGGTATTGGTATAGAATCCACTGGCCCAGAAACATGTCCTAAGGGAAGTATAGTATCATTAGATATAGTATCAAGAGTTGATCATTAAAGGATTTGGGGAGGTGATCAGGAGCAGAGGAGGCATTGCAGTTAAAGAGAAGAACACAAGCAAAGACAAAAAGGAATAGCACATTGAGGGGATAATAATAAATAAGTGAAAGAATAGGCCCTAATAAATTATGGAAGTAGCATCTCTCATCACCCAAGATAATTTCATTCACCCCAACACAAAGGTTCCCCTAAAAAATGTTAGGAATGAAAGGCAGGAATCCGAGTGCCTCATAAGAAATATTTCTAAGATCAGCACAGTTATCCAGTACAGCACCAAGATTGAGACTGGAGCTGTAATGGGGCCTGAGTTAAGGCCAATAAGAGATTAAGTAAAGATAGGGGGCCGAAGAGGGGCCAAGTTTGGACCTCTTGTAGTGAAATTCGGATCTAGGCTAGATTTGGAGGCAGCAGCAGACCTCGGATTGGAGAAGTGGTCAGGATTTGGTTGGACAAAGGGTCAGGACTTCATTTGTATACAGGACAGAGATTAGGAATGGCTTTTATTTAGAAGAGTTCAAACATGAGTTGAATTTGGGTCTAGGTTAAGTATAAAAAAATTAGAATTAGGCTTCAATAAGGGATTTTGACTGTGTCTTTATTTATGCAAATGGGAATTCATGGTTTCCTGTTTTATTCAATGGGTCATACCTGCTAGAATCCCTTTCACAGGACCTGGTTTTGGTAGCGGGTAGGAATGAGCAGGAAGCAGCCCTCATCCCTTACTGTGCAGCGTCATATTTCTCAGGACTCGGCTCCTCTGTCCCCTCTCAGAAACATACAACCAGATAAGCTATGCTTCCTGAGATCCTGCCACACACACACCAACCAGGCAGTTAATAAGTCGAGGCCAAATCAGTTAAGATAATTTCTAATATATATTGGGTTAGCACGCTGGACACTGTGCTAAGCATTTTACATGCACTCATCCATTTAATTCTCAAGGTAACCTATTTAGGTTGGAGCTATTATTAATTCTCATTTACAAATGAGGGAAGTGAGGAACAGAAAGGTTAAGGCATTATCGCAGAGTCACATAGCTGGTAGCAGAAACTGGATTTGAATCCAGAAGTCAAATTTCAGAGTTCTGCTGTTCATACTATATAGCTTTAAATTCTCACCTGTTTTTTTGTTTTGTTTTGTTTTGTTTTGTCTTTTTTAATGTTGGAGTCAATGTTAAACTACCTTCATAATCCCAGGGGGGACTCCTAAAAATGCCAAGCTCACTCCCACCTCAGGTCCTTTGAACTTGCTGGTTCCTATGCCTGGAGTGCTCTTTCCCCAGACCTTTGCATAACTGAATCTTTATCCTTTAGGTCTCCACTCAAACATTACCTTTCAAAGAGACCTTTGCTGACAAGCCTAATTGAAATAGAACACCTACCAATTACATAGCTAGGTCCTGGAGTCACTCTCTTATGCACTTCCTCTGGTTTATTCTTAATCATTGCACTTATTCCCAACTGATTTGATATAATGATTTTTAAAATATTTTTTCTTACCTGCAGTACAGTATAATGATTTATTTAGTGTTCATTTCCTCCCACTAAAAAGTAAAACCCAGGTCAGGCGCGGTGGCTCATGCCTGTAGTCCCAGCACTTTGGGAGGCTGAGGCAGGCAGATCACGAGGTCAGGAGATCGAGACCATCCTGGCTAACACGGTGAAACCCTGTCTCTACTAAAAATACATGGAGGAGGTGCTTTAGAGTTTGTGAGTCTGTCCACCACAAGGCTCATCTTGTATTTTTCCCAGCACTAGCCTTAGAATGAGCCATTTCTCCAATGATCCTTGGTTCCTTTTAGTAGAGAATGTTATTGAGAAGTCAAAATCTGGGCACTAGAGATGTTCATTACTACTAGGGTGTTGCTGCTCCCAGACTCCTTCCAGATAGAGCTAGAAAATAGAAAGATGATATGTAGGTAGGTAGGTAGGTAGGTAGATAAATCATTTATAGATATAGATATGCATGTATTCTGTATACACACATATCTTCATATTTATATTTAGTTTATATCTATATTTCTATATATAGAAAACCATGAATTCAGTTTCCAATTCCTATATTATATACCAGGATTAATTCTAGTTTTGACCCTTTCCATATTTTTAACTCCCTTCTCTGATAATGAGAAACCTGGATTTTATTATCCTCAAAACATTTTTCTGTTTATTCTACCCCTTTGTATATAATCAATCTCCTGAGCCAAGTGGGCTGCCACCCTGCTTCGCTTCCTCCCTCAGTCAGGACCCAATGCTCCAGGGCCACCACTCACTGTTATTTTCTTTGCTTGGGTCACAAAGCCTGCCAAGCTGTCAGCCCACTCTGCAGCTTTCACTCAGGCCCTGATCCCCAATGCACCACTGTCAATCCCTTAATATTTCTTGAAAAACTAAATAAATAAGTGAATGAATGAATGAATAAAGCGTATTCTCTTTGCTACCTCAGGCATACAGCTGCCAACTCCATTCAATTCTAGCTCTGCCAATAAAAACTCCTTGTCTCTATATTTGCAGCCTAGTTTAGGTCCTATCATTCCCAACCTAGGTTACTGTCCACCTGCCACCTTTCCCCCTCTTATCCATCCTATCTACCAAATCGAGTCTGAATTGTATTCATATCTCACTCCTCTACTCCAGAATATTCAGTGGTTCACTAAGGCTCACTGGAGAAAGGTAGAGCCCCCAGTCGTTGTGTTAAACCTTTCTAGATATGGCGCTCTTGGCATCCTCTTCTACCTTTCCTATGCTTAGGTTAGAATGGTTAACATATCAAAAATAGAAGCTATCAGAAGAAAACTCCCACAGTCTCCCACCATATTTGCCCACCTACTCACACACATGCCAATCCTATTACTGTGGATTACAGGTTGCTGCTCCTAAGGCCAACCTTTCTACTTGAACACCTGATGCCACTCCCTTTTACTTAATCAACACATCGTTCCAGCAATTCTCCCATCTCTCCTTAATTACATTCAGTAATATATATATAGAATAAAACTTCACAAGCAATGAGGTATGTCCTGGGAATGTAGAACTGGTTCAATAAAAAACATAATGCACCATACAAAACAGATTACATCAAAAAAACCAAATTATCATATCAATTGATGCAGAAAATCAACTAAAAAAGTTCAACACCCATTCATGACTTAAAAAAAAAAAAAAAAAAAAAAAACACTCAAGGCTGGGCGTGGTGGCACATGCCTTTAATCCCAGCACTTTGGGAGGCCAAGGAGGGCGGATCACTTGAGGTCAGGAGTTCGAGACCAGCCTGGCCAAAGTAGAGACGAAACCCCATCTATACTAAAAAGTACAAAAATTAGCTGGGCATGGTGGCTGGTGCCTTTGATCCCAGCTACTTGGGAGGCTAAGGCAGGAGAATCGCTTGAACCGGGGAGGCAGAGGTTGCAGTGAGCTGAGATCGTGCCACTGCACTCCAGCCTGGGTGACAGAGCGAGGCTCCATCTTAAAAAAAAAAAAGCACTCAGCAAATAGGAATAGAAGGGGATTTCTTCAACTTGATAAAGAGTATCTATGAGCCGGGTGCACTGGCTCATGCCTGGAATCCCAGCACTTTAGGAGGCCGAGGCAGCAGGTCACTTAAGGTCAACAGTTCAAGACCAGCCTGGCCAACATGGTGAAACCTCAACTTTACAAAAAATACAAAAATGCTCACGCCTGTAATCCCAACACTTTGGGAGGCCCAGGCAGGTGGATCACCTGAGGTCAGGAGTTCGATACCAGCCTGACCAACATGGTGAAACCCCATCTCTACTAAAAATACAAAATTAGCCGGGCGTGGTGTTGCATGCCTGTAATCCCAGCAACTAGAGAGGCTGAGGCAGGAGAATCGCTTGAACCTGGGAAATGGAGGTTGCAGTGAGCTGAAATCACGCCATTGCACTCCAGCCTGGACAACAAGAGCAAAACTCCGTCTCAGAAAACAAACAAACCAAGAAGACAAAACAAACAAACAAAAAATTACCTGGACATGGTGGCATGTGCCTATAATCCCAGCTCCTTGAGAGGCTGAGGCAAGAGAATCACTTGAACACAGGAGGTGGAGGTTGCAGTGAGCCAAGATAGCTTTACTTCACTCCAGCCTGGGCTACAGAGTGAGTGAGACTCCATTTCAAAAAAAAAAAAAAAAAAGAAGACATGGAAGAAAATCTTTATGGCATGGGCATAAGCAAACAGTTATTAGACACAAAGGCACAATCTAAATAAGATGTAATTGATAAACTGGAATTCCTCAAATTGTAAAACCTTTGCTTTTAGAAACTCACTGCTGAAAGAAGGAAAAGATTACCAAGTGAGAAATAATATTTGCAAATCACATATTCAACAAAAAACATGTAGCCAGAATCCACAAAAATCAATAATAAGAAAACAAATAATCCAGTTTAAATATGGGCAAAAGACCCAAGCAGATACTTGACCACAAAGGCTACAGGGTGGCAAATAAGCACATGAAAAGATATTCACCATAATTAGCCATTATGGAAATAAAAGCTAAAAGTACAATAACTACTGACATATACTATGACAATACCTAAAAGTTTAAAATATAACAATGTCGAGTGCTGGTGAGGATGCAGGAGAACCAGAATTCTCAAACCTTGCTGGCAGATATGCAAAATGGCAGAACTGCTCTGGGACATAGTTTGGCAGTTCCTTATAAACTTAAACATATAATTAACATATGACCCAGAAATCCCATACCAAGTATTTACCCTAGAGAAATTAAAACTATGTACATAAAAAGCCTGTACACAAATGTTTTTAAGAAGTCCATTCATAATCACCAAAAATGGAAACAACCCAATATCCTTTAATGACTGAATGTATAGACAACCTGTGGTATGTATATCCATATAATGGAATACTAATCCAGAAGAAAAAACCAATAATTGATACACAAACCAACTTCAATGAATCTCAAAGGCACTATACTGAATAAACGAAGTTATTCTCAAAAATCACTTACTCCTTTTATAATTCCATTTATTTATTTATTTTTTTTTTTTTTTTGAGACGGAGTCTGGCTCTGTCGCCCGGGCTGGAGTGCAGTGGCCGGATCTCAGCTCACTGCAAGCTCCGCCCCCCGGGTTTACGCCATTCTCCTGCCTCAGCCTCCCGAGTAGCTGGGACTACAGGCGCCCGCCGCCTCGCCGGGCTAGTTTTTTGTATTTTTTAGTAGAGACGGGGTTTCACCATGTTCGCCAGGATGGTCTCGATCTCCTGACCTCGTGATCCGCCCGTCTCGGCCTCCCAAAGTGCTGGGATTACAGGCTTGAGCCACCGCGCCCGGCCGTATAATTCCATTTATATAGTAACAGAAAGCAGACCAGTGGTTGTCAGAATTTAGAAATGAGGAAAGGGCATGACTACAAAGAAAGAGTACACGGCAGTTTTGGGGTTAATCGTACTGTTCTGTAACCTGGTTGTGGTAACCAGGATTAACATATATCTGTTAACCAATCTACATACGCGTTAAAGTTTATAGGACAATAAACAAAAAATTTATAATAAGCTAAGTTTAAAAGTTAAAAGATAATTTTGAAAACAAATGACTTCTGCTAACAGGACAAGATGAATTAAATGCAATTTTCTCTATCCCACTAAAAACCCTAGATACTATATATAAAACAAAGATAAGAAGGCTCTGAAAGGTGGAGAGAAAAGAGCATACTGGCTAGAGATGTTGGAACCTGAGGAAATACAATGTGTTAAGTTCTCTGGGTTTTCTTATTTGTAAACCCTTATTGAAATATAAATCACATAGCATGTAATTCACCCATTTAAAGTAAACACATCAATGGCTTTTAGTATATTTACAGGATTGTGCAATCACCATCACAATCAATTTTAAAGCATTTTCATTAGCCCCAAAAGAAACTCCATACCTATTAGCAGTCATTTCTCATATGTCCCCAACTCACCCCCCAGTTCTAGACAGCTATGAATCTATTTTATGTCCCTATATATTTACCTATTCTGGGCATTTCATATGAATGGAATCATATAATATTTAGTCCTCTGTGACTGCCTTCTTTCACTTAGCTTAATGTTTCAGGGTTTATCCATGTTGTAGCATGATCAATACATCATTTCCTATTATTGCTGAATAATATTCCATTGTATGGATATACCACATTTGGTTTGTCCATTCATCAGTTGACAGACTAAATTCTTTCACTTTTTAGCTACAATGAATAATGCTGCTACAAACATTGGTGTACAAATTATTGTCTGGACATATGTTTTTATTTTTCTTGGGCTTATACCTAGTGGTGGTGTTGCTGGGACTTATGGTACCTCTTTTTGAAGAACTGCCAGACTATTTTCTAAAGTGGCTGTACCATTTTACATGTGAGTAGCAATAACAAGGAACTCCAGCGTCTCCCACTAGAGAGGTATAAGTGAAAGCATAAGTAGGTAGACAGAAGTTCCCTCCATGTCAACGAAGGCCAAGTGGAGAACCTAGACTTCTACTCACACCTGGCAGTAATGAAGCAGTGCATCCCCACTCACTTCACCCAGCAGAGCAGTGTCACAGGAACCCAGATAAAGCAGACTGGGGCTGGGCACAGTGGCTCACGCCTGTAATCCAAGCACTTTGGAAGGCCAAGGCGGGCAGATCACCTGAGGTCGGGAGTTCGAGACCAGCCTGACCAACATGGAGAAACCCTGTCTCTACCAAAAATACAAAACTAGCTGGGCATGGTGGCACATGCCTGTAATCCCAGCTACTAGAGAGGCTGAGGCAGGAGAATCGCTTGAACCCGGGATGTGGAGGTTGCGGTGAGCGGAGATCACACCATTGCACTCCAGCCTGGGCAACAAGGGCAAAACTCTGCCGCAAAAAAAAAAAAAAAAAAAAAAAAAAAAAAAAGCAGATTGGAATAAAATCTAGAGTCTCATAATTCCCAAAATGTCCAGATTTTAATAAAAAAATTACTCAACAGAAATAATTCAAACTGAATGCAAAAGACAACCATTAGATGCTAACACCAAAATGACAGAGATTTTTTTAACTATCTGAGAAAGATTTTAAATTAGCCATCATAAAATTGCTTCAACAAGCAATTATGAATGTGCTTAAAACAAATGAAAAAATAGAAAGTCTCATCAAAGAAATATAAAGCCTCTACAAATAAACAGAAGATATGAAGAAGAAGAAAATGGAAATTTTAGAATAGAAAAATACATTAACCAAAATTTTAAAATTCAATGAATGGTCCCAACGGAAAAAATGGAGGCAACAGAGGAAAGAATCAGGGAACTCAAATATTGAACAGTGGAAATTATCCAATCAGAGAAACAGAAAGAAAATAGACTCAGAAAAATGAAGAGAGCCTCAGCAACCTGTAGAACTATAGCAAGAGACAATAATATATAACATTAATGTCATCAGACTCCTGAAAGGACAAGAGAATGAAGAGAGAGCTTTTAAAAAAAAGGACTCAGAAATAATGGATATATATTTCCCAAATTTGGAAACAAAGACATTTACAAATTAAAGAATTCACAAGAACCCCAAACTTATCATAGTCAAGCTGCTGAAACCAAAGGCAAAGTCTTGAAAGCAGCAAAAGAGAAACCAAACTTAGCTATAGTGGGAAAATGATTATAACATACAGATTTCTCATAGATAGACAGATAGATAGATAGATAGATAGATAGATAGATAGATAGATAGATAGATAGATAGATAGATAGATAGATAGATAGATAATTTCCTGTATATGTAGACCCAAGATTCAGATTTATATCCTTTTCATTCTCCCTAAAGAAAATATTTTAACATTTCTTGAAGGGTATGTCTGCTGCTGATAAATTTCTATACTTCTCTGTCTCTGAGAAAGTATATCTTCTTCACTTTGGGAGGATAATTTCACTGGATATAAAATTTTAGGTTGGTGAGTTTTGAATCTCAGTACTTTAAATATTTCACTCCATACTCTTCTTGCCTGCATTATTTCTGACAAGAAGTCTGCTTTAATTTTTATTCTTGTTCCCTATAGAAACGATTTTTATTATCCTCTGGTTTGAGATTTCCTCCTTGTATTTAGTTTCCTTCAGTTTGAATATGACACATCCTTGGCTAAGTTTTGGTATTTATTCTGCTTGCTATTCTCCGAGAATTACGGATCTCTGGTTTGGTGCCTGTCATTAACTTTGGAAATTTCTCAGCCATCGTTATATCAAATATTTATTCTGCTCCATTCTCTTTCTTCTCCTCATATTCCAATTATGTTCATGCTACATCCTTTTGAAGTAGTCTACAGTTATTGAATGTTCTGAGTTTTTAAAATCCTTTGACATCTTGCAATTTATATTAGAATTACCTATTGACATCTCTTCAAACTCACTGAGTTCAATAACCCAGCCATAATACATTTACTGATGAGCCTATCTATCTAAAATATTCTTCATTTCTGTTAGATTCTTAGCATTTCATTTTCATCCCTTGGAAGAATTTATATGTCTCTACTTATATTACCAATCTATTATTTCATGTTTTCTAATTTTTCCATTATAGCCCTCAATATATTAATCATAGATATTTTAAGGTCCTGTCTGAAATTCCAATATCTGTATCACATCTGAGCTTGGTTCTGATACTTGCTTGGTCCTTTGAGACTGCTTTTGCTTGCTTTTTGATGTGCCTTCTAATTTTTTTTGTTAAAAGACAAATAGATGGTATCAAGTTATACAAGCTAAAGTAAAATACCTTTAGCATAACAATTTGTTAGTCTGGTTAGGAGTTGGGTTTTTTTATGTGTGCTGAAGCTATTGGTGCCGGAGGCTTCAAATACCTCAAGTGACCCTTGTTTATGTCACTCCTCTTGACTTTGTGCTTTCCTAAATACTCCTCTTCAGAGAAAATCGGTTTCAGATAAAGGAAAACTAAGAGAATTTGTTGACAGAGGAAGGCAGACAAAAAGAAAACAGAGGAAATAAAGAGAAACTAAGTGATGAACTTATGACCTAATATAGCAATAATTATAGTAAGGGGGTGGGGCAAGATGGTAGAATAAAAGGCTCCACCAATTGTCCCCCCTACAAGAACACCAATTTAACAACTAACTACACACAACAAAATGCTTTCATAAGAACAAAACATCAGGTAAGCACTTACAGTACCTGGTTTTAATTTCATATCGCTGAAACAGGAACTGAAAAGATAGCAAAACCAGTCCTGAAGCAGCAACACCACCCCTCCACCATCCCTCCAGCAGTGGCAGCGGGGTGCAGAAAGCGGAGATTGCAGCAACTGTGAAGCATTGAACTCAATGCTACTCTATTATAGCAGAAAGCAAAACCAGACCAAACTCAGATGATGCCCACCCATAGAGGTGGCATTTAAACCAGCCCTAGTCAGAGGGGAATCAATGATCCCTGGAGTCAGAATCTGAGTCCCTGTAAGCCTAGCCGCCATGGGCTAAAGTGCTCTGGGGCCACAAATAAACTTGAAAGGCAGTCTAGGCCACAAGGACTGCAACACCTAGGCAAGTCCAAGTGCTGAACTGGGCCCAAGGCCACGGATACGGGGCGGGGGGCACATGACCTACTAAGATGCCAGCCTGGGTGGCTAAGGGAGTGCTGGTATCACCCCTCCCCTCACCCCAGGCTGCACAGCTTACAACCCCAAAAAAGATGCCTTCCTTCCATTTGAGGAGAGGAGACAGAAGAGTGGGGAGGACTTTACTTTGCATCTTGGAAACCACATCAGCCACACAAGATAGGGCATAAGTCAGAGTTGTGAGGCCCCCTTTCCAGGCCCTAGCTCGCAGACAACAATTCTAGACACACTCTGGGCCAGAAAGGAAGCCATTGCCTTGAAGGACCCAGTCCTGGCACCATTAACCACCTGCTAACGGAAGAGCCCTTAGGCCCTGAATAACCAGCAATGATACCCAGATACTATGTCAGTGGCCTTGGGTGAGACTCTGAGACTTGCTGGCTTCAGTTGAGAGTCAGCACATTACCAGCTGTGGTGGCTATGGGGCAAGGATCCTCTTGAGAAAAATGGAGGGAAAAGTAAAGGGGACTTTGTCTTGCACCTTAGATACCAGCTCCACCGCAGGGAGGTAGAGTACCAAGCAGACTCTTGGGGTGTTCAATTCCAGGATATGACTCTTGGATGGCATTTCTGGACCTGCCCTTTGCCAGAGGGGAGGGCACGGTGAGTCCCAGGCCAGGAAGCATTTACCACAAACTGACTTAAGAGACCTTGGGCCATAAGGGAACATAGGCAGTAGTCTGGCAGTACTTTCCATGGGCCTATGGTGACAGTGGCTATGGGATGAGGCTACTCTGTATTTGGAAAGGAGAGAAAAGAGTGGGAAGGACTGTGTCTTGTAGAAGGACTGTGTCTCATGGTTTGAGTGCCAGCTCAAATCTTAGAAGTCAACCAGGTAGACCTCTAAGATTTTTGACTCTAGTCCCTGGCTCCCCAGTGGCAACAATGGACCTGCCCAGGGCCTGGGGTAACTCACTACCCTAAAGAGAAGGTCACAAGCCTGGGTGGCTTTGCCACCTACTGATTATAGAGCCCCCAGGGCCTTAATCGAACATTGGCAGTAGCCAGACAGTGTTTACAGTAAACCTTGGGTGAGACCCAGTACTCTACTAGCCTCAAGTCTGACACAGCACAGTCCCAGTGGT
Source organism: Theropithecus gelada (assembly GCF_003255815.1). Taxonomy (NCBI): domain Eukaryota; kingdom Metazoa; phylum Chordata; class Mammalia; order Primates; family Cercopithecidae; genus Theropithecus; species Theropithecus gelada. The sequence goes on from NC_037689.1 coordinate 4,898,337, forward strand.
GGTGGCTACAGGAGTGCTTGTATCACTTTTCCCCCAGCTCTAGGTGGTTCAGAACAGAGAGAGATTTTGTCTGTTTAGGAGAAAGTAGGGGGAAGAGAACAAGACTCTCTGTCTACTAATCCAGAGAATTCCTCTGAATATTGTTCAAGGCCATCAAGCTGCTACTTTTATGAGTTTGCAGGAAACACAGCGTTACTGCACTTGGGTGCCTTTTAAAGCAGATACAACTTAGATCACACCTAACTTCTAAATATCTGGAAAGCCTTTCCAAGAAAGATGGGTACAAACAAGCCCAGACTGTGAAGACTACAATAAATGCCTAACTCTTCAATGTCCAGACACAGATGAACATATACAAGTATGAAGGCCATCCAGGAAAACATGACCTCAGCAAATGAACTGAATAAATCACCAGGGTTCATTAGATCATTTAGCTTACCAGATGAACTAAATAAGGCACCGGGCACCAATGCTGGATATGGGACCCTTCGGATAAGAGAATTTGAAACAGCTCTTTTGAGGAAACTCAAACTCAATACAACACAGAAAAGGAATTCAGAATTCTATTAGATAAATTTAACAAAGAGATTGACATAATTTTAAAAATTAAGCGGAAATTCTAGTTGAAAAATCCAAATGGCATATTGAAGAATGCATCACAGTCATAGCAGAATTGATCAAGCAGAAAAAATAATTCATAAGTTTGAGAACAGGCTATTTGAAAATACACAGTCAGGGCCGGGCGCGGTGGCTCAAGCCTGTAATCCCAGCACTTTGGGAGGCGGAGACGGGCGGATCACAAGGTCAGGAGATCGAGACCATCCTGGCTAACATGGTGAAACCCCGTCTTTACTAAAAAATACAAAAAAAAACTAGCTGGCTGAGGTGGCGGGCGCCTGTAGTCCCAGCTACTTGGGAGTCTGAGGCAGGAGAATGGCGTAAACCAGGGAGGCAGAGCTTGCAGTGAGCCAAGATCCGGCCACTGCACCCCAGCCTGGGCGACAGAGCGAGACTCCGTCTCAAAAAAAAAAAAAAAATTTAAATACATATGCACTCAACACTGGAGCATTCAGATATATAAAGCAAATACTATTAGAGCTAAAAAAGACAGATCGACTCCAATACAACAATAGCTGTAGATTTCAACATCCCACTTTTAGCATTGGACAAATCTTGCAGAGAGAAAAATCAAGCAAAAAAATCAGACTCAATCCACAGTATAGAATAAACGGACCTAATAGATATTTATGGAACATTTCATCCAGTGACTGCAGAGTACACATTCTTTTCCTCAACACATGGATCTTTCTCAAGGACAGACCATATGTTATGTTAGGTCAAAAAACAAGTCTTAAAACATTCAAAAAATTGAAATAATATCAAGAATCTACTCTGACCACAATGGAATAAAACTAGAAATCAATTAAAAGGGGAATTTTGTAACCTATATAAACACATGAAAATTAAACAATATGCTCCTGAATGACCACGGGTAAATGAGGAAATTAAGAAGAAAACTGATGAATTTCTTGAAACAAAAGATAATGGAAACACAACATACCAAAACCTTTGGGATAGAGCAAAAGCAGTACTAAGAGGGGAAGTTTATAGCTATAAGTGCTTACATGAAAAAAAAAAAACTTAAACAACTTAACGATGCATCTTAAATAACTAGAAAAGCAAGAGAAAACCAAACACAAAATTAGTAGAAGAAAAGAAATAAGGACCAGAGCAGAAATAAATAAATATGAAATGAAGAAAACAATATAAAAGTTCAATGAAACAAAAAGTTGGGAAAAGATAAAAATTGACAAACCTTTAGCTAGACTAAGAAAAAAAAAAGACCCAAATAAATAAAAGCAGAGATGAAAAAGGAGATATTACAACTGATACCATAGAAATTCAAAGGATCATTAGTGACTACTATGCACAACTATATGTGAATAAACCAGAAAATCTAAAAGAAATTATTAATTCATAGACACATACAACCTACCAAAATTGAAACAAGAAATCCAAAACTTGAACAGACCAATAACAAGTAACAAGATGGAAGCTGTGATAAAAAGTCTCCCAGCAAAGAAAAGCCCAGAACCTGAAGGCTTCACTGCTGAATTCTACCAAACATTTAAAGAAAAACCAATACCAATACTACTCAAACTATTCCAAAAAATAAGAGAAGAAAATATTTCCAAACTCTTTCTATTAGGCTAGTATTACCCTGATCTCAAAACCAGACAAAAACACATCAAAAAAAGAAAAAAACACTATAGGACAATAGCACTGATGAATATTGATGCAAAAATCCTCAACATACTAACAAACCAAATTCAACGACGCACTAAAAAGATCATTCATCATGACCAAGTGACACTCATCCGAGGGACACAAGGATGGTTCAACATATGCAAATCAACTACTCTGGTACATCATATCAACAGCATGAAGAACAAAACCACATAATCATTTCACGCGATGTTTAGAAAGCATTTGATAAAATTCAACATCTTTTTTTTTTTTTTTTTTTTTGAGACAGGGTTTCACTGTGTCACCCAGCCGGGAGTTCAGTGGCATGATCACGAATCATCACAGCCTCAACCTCCTGGGCTCAAGTGATCCTCCCACCTCAACCTCCCAAGTAGTTGGGACTACAGGCACCTGCCACATGCCTGTCTAATTTTTGTAATTTTTGTAGAGACGGGGTTTTGCCATGTGGCCCAGGCTGGTCTCCAACTTCTGGGCTCGAGCGATTCACTTGCCTCAGTCTCCCAAAGTGCTAGGATTACAGGCATGAGCCACCGCGCCCAGCCAAAATTCAATATTTTTTCATGATAAAAACTCTACAAAATTGGGTAGAGAAGGAACATACCTCAACATAATAAAAACCATATATAAAAGACCCACAGCTAGTATCATACTGAATGGGGAAAAACTGAAAGCCTTTCCTGCAAGATCTGGAACATAGCAAGCATACCCACTTCCATCACCGTTATTCAACTGGAGGTCTTAGCTAGAGCAATCAAACAAGAGAAAGAAATCAAGGGCATTGTAATTGAAAAGGAAGACAACAAATTATTCTTCATTGTAGGAGATATGCTCTTATAGTTGGAAAAACCTAAAGATTCCACAAGAAAACTCAATTAGAACTGCTAAATTCAGAAAAGTAGCAGGTTTCAAAATCAACATACAAATATCAGTAGCATTTTTATATGACAACAGTGAACAATGTGAAAAAGAAATGAAAAAAAGTAATCTCATCTACAATAGACACAAATAAAATTAAATACCTAGGAATTAACCAAACAAGTGAAAGATATCTATAATGGAAACTATAAAACACTTTAAAGGAAATTGAAGAGGACACCAAAAATTGAAAAATATTCCACGTTCATGGATTGGAAGATTCAATGTTATTAAAATGTCCATATTACCTTAAGCAATCTACAGATTCAATGCAATCTCTATCAAAATACCAATGACATTCTTCACAGAAATAGAAAAAAAAGTCCCTATATTTATATAGAACCACAGAAGACACAGAATAGCTAATGCTATCCTTAGCAAAATAAACACAAAATTGAAGGAATCCCATTTCCTAACTTCAAACTATACTACAGAGCTTTAGTAACCAAAACAGCATGGTACTGGCATAAAAACACACACATAAACAAAAGGAACAGAGTAGAGAACCCAGAAACAAATCTACACACCTACAGTGAACTCATTTTTTTTTCTTTTTTTTTTTTTTTTTTTTTTTGAGACAAAGTCTCGCTCTGTCACCCAGGCTGGAGTGAGTGCAGTGGTGTGATCTGGGCTCACTGCAACCTCCACCTCCCGGGTCCAAGCGATTCTCCTGCCTTAGCCTCCTGAGTAGCTAGGACTATAGGCGCCTGCCACCACACCAGGCTAATTTTTGTATTTTTAGTAGAGATGGGGTTTTGCCATGTTGGCCAAGCTGGTCTTGAACTCCTGACCTCAAGTGATCCGCCAGCCTTGGGCTCCCAAAGTGTTGGAATTACAGGAGCAAGCCACTGTGCCCACCTAAGTGAACTCATGTTTGACAAAGGTGCCAAAAACATACACTGGGGGGAAGACAGTCTCTTCAATAAATGGTGCTGGGAAAACTGTATATCCATATGAAGAAGAATGAAACTGAACCCCAATCTCTCACCATATACAAAAATCAAATCAAAATACATTAAATTCTAAATCTAAGACCTCAGGCTGGGTCTGAAACCCCGTCACTACTAAAAATACAAAAATCTGCCAGCTGTGGTGGTGTGCATCTGTAGTCCCAGTTACTCGGGAAACTGAGGCAAGATAATCGTTTGAACCCAGGAGACAGAAGTTGCAGCGAGCCGAAATCGTGCCACTGCACTCCAGCCTGGGCAACAGAGAAAGGCTCCGTCTGAATGAATGAATGAATGAATGAATGAATGAATGAATGAATAAATAAATCTAAGCCCTCAAACTATGAAACTACAATAAAACATTGGGGAAAATCTCAAGCACATTGGTCTGGTAAAAATTTCCTTGAATAATACCCAATAAGTACAGGTAACCAAAGCAAAAATGGATTAATAGGATCACATCAAGTTAAAAAGCTTCTGCACAGCAAGGGAAATGATCAACAAAGTGAAGAGACAATTCACAGAATGGGAGAAAATATTTGTAAACTACCCATCTGACAAGAGATTCAATAATCACAATATATAAAGAGTTCAAACAACTCTTTCATCAATGGAACCCACCAGGTCAACAGACTAAACAAGAAAAATCATATAATCATATCAATTGATGCAGGAAAAAAACTAAAAATTTGATCAAAATTGGGCAAAATATTTGAATAGATTCTCAAAAGAAGATATATACATGGCAAACAAGTATATGAAAAGATGCTCAACATCATTCATCATCAAAGAAATGCAAATCAAAACTACAGTGAGATATCATCTCACCCTAGTCAAAATGGCTTGTAACCAAAAGACAGGCAACGACAAATGCTGGCAAAGATGTGGAGAAAATGGAACCCTAGCACACTGTTGGTGGGAATATAAATTAGTACAACCACTATGGAGAACAGTTTGGAAGTTCCTCAAAAAACTAAAAATAGAGCCAACCTATGATCCAGCAATCCTACTGCTGGGTATATACACAAAAAAGAAAGGAAATCAGTATAAGGAAGAGATATCTGCACTCCTATGTTTGTTGGAGCACTGTGTACAATAGCTAAGATTTGGAAGCAACCTAAGTGTCTATACAGATTAATGGATAAAGAAAATGTGGTACACATACACAATGAAGTACTATTCAGTCATAAAAAAGAATGAGATACAGTCATCTGCAACAACATGGCTGGAACTACAGATCATTATGTTAAATGAAATAAGCCAGGCACAAAAAGACAAACATCACATGCTCTCACTTACATGCAGGATCTAAACACCAAAAGAATTGAACTCATGGACATAGAGTAGGATGGTTACCAGAGGCTGGGAAGGGTAATGGGGGATTGGGAGGGGAAGTAGGGATGGTTAATGGGACAAAAAAAAATAGACTATTTTTCCATCTAACTATTTACAGGGGGACTATAGTCAATAATAGACTATTTTTCCGTCTATAGGGTGACTCTAGTCAATAATAACTTAATTGTACATTTTAAAGAGTATAATTGGATTGTTTGTAACTCAAAGGACAAATGCTTGAGGGGATGACTACCTCCTTCTCCATGATGTGTTTATTTCACATTGCATGTCTGTATCAAAACATCTCATGTATTCCATAAATATATATACCTACTATGTACCCACAAAAATTTTTTACATTAAAAAAAGAAAAAAATCAGTGTCAAAAAATAACAAGAATATCTTCAAACACTTGGAAACTAAACAACCCATTTTGAAAATGATACATGGGTCATTTTAAAGTATTTTAAAAGGATTTTAAAGGAAGTATTTTAAAAGGATCAAAATAATTGAATAAAAAATAAAATAAAGCATAATAAAATTTGAGGAATAAAGTTAAAGCATTGCCAATATGGCTGGTTCCACGTTTTTTTATTTTTTATTTTTTTTGAGCCACCCAGGCTGGAGTGCAGTGGCACGATCTTGGCTCACTGCAACCTCCACCTTCCAGGTTCAAATGATCCTCCTGCCTCAGCCTCCTAAGTAGCTAGGATTATAGGCGTGTGCCACCACACCTGGCTAATTTTTGTATTTTTAGTAGAGACAGGGTTTCACCACATTGGCGAGGCTGGTCTCGAACTCCTGACCTCAAGTGATCTACCCGCCTCGGCTTCCCGAAGTGCTGAGATTACAGGCGTGAGCCACCACACCTGGCCTGGTTCCACATTTGTAATCCATCAGTGGAATCCACCACATCAACAGACTAAACAAGAAAAATCATATAATCATATCAATTGATGCAGAAAAGCACTTGATAAAATTGAATACCTACGAATGAGAATTTTTAAGCTCTCAGAAAAAATAGCAATAGATGGATATTTTCTTAATTTGACAAAGAGCATCTAAAAACGAACATAAAACTAACATTACAAAAAATGGTAAAAGACTGAAAGCTTTTCCCTAAGATATGGAACAAAGCAAGGATGTCTTCTCATACCACTTCTATTCAACGTTGTAATGGAAGTTCTAGCTGTGCAATAGTCAAGAAAAAGAGATGAGAGATATACAGATTGAAAAGGAAGACATAAAGCTGTCCAAATTTGCAGAGGACATGATAATCTACATAGAAAATTCCAAAATAACTACCAAAAAATCTCCTAGTACACATTAGTGAGTTTAGCAAAATCAGATTACAAGATAAACATATAGAACTCAATTATGTTTCTACATAAAAGCAACGACCACGTGGAAACAAATTTTTCAGTACAACCCTGGCCGGGCACGGTGGCTCATGCCTGTAATCCTAGCACTTTGGGAGGCTGAGTCAGGAAGATCACCTGCGGTCAGGAGTTTGAGACCAGCCCGGCCAACATGGTAAAACCCCATCTCTACTAAAAATACAAAAATTAACCGGACATGATGATAGGTGCCTGTAATCCCAGTTACTCGGGAGGCTGAGGCAGGAGAATCACTTGACCCAGGAGGCAGAGGTTGCAGTGAGCTGAGATCGTGCCACTGCACTCCAGCCTGGGTGACAGAGTGAGACTCGGACTCAAAAAAAAAAAAAAAAAAAAAAACCATATTACAATTGTTCCCAAACTTGACACTCAGATATAAATCTCACAAAACATGTATAGGAATTATATTCTGAAAACTATGAAACACTGAAGAATGAAATCAAAGAAGACCTAAATTAGTGGAGCTATATTCAAGTTTCAGAGGGCCTAGTATAGTTTTTTTTAAAAGTAATTATCTCAAATTAATACACAGGTTTAATGAAATTTCTATTCAAACCCAAAAGACAACACTGGAACTCCCAAATATATAAAGCAAATATTATTAGGCATAAAGTGAGGAACAGACTCCAATACAATAAATAGGAGGAAAATACAATGCCATATTCTTAGCCTTGGACAGATCATCCAGAGAAAAACCAACAAAGAAATATTGGATTTAAACTGCACTTTGTAACAAATATACCTAACAAACATTTACAGAACATTTCATGGTAGCAGTGGTGGGCTGAGCATGCCTGTCCTTGGGCCCCATGGGAGCATATGCTGCCACTAGTGTTAGCGGGTCCAGGCAGGCTGACTCTTGACCTCCAGATAGCTTGCTCAAGTACCAGGAATGGCAGCAGTGGACCAGGTGGGTGGGCAGGTTCTCAAACTCTTGGGCAGTGTTCATGGCATGGGTGATAGCAATTGAAGTAGTGAGAAAACCCTCTGAAACCCAAGTAGTCAGTCAGCACTGGTGTTGGAACTGGCTGTGATGGGTTGGTTGGCCTTGTCCCCAAACCTACAGGTGGGTCATGTAGGTGGGTGCCAGCGGTGGTGGCAGCAGCAGGTTGAGTGGGCCTGATCTCAGACACCAAGAGGAATGCTTAGGTGCCACTAGTGGTGGACTGGGCCGGGCCACTCTCAGCATCCTGGATGGTGTGCTCCAGTGGCACAAGGGGGCTGGATCCAGGCTGAGCTGAGCCCTCAGGCACCTCAATGGTGCTATAGATGCCGTCTGTGGTATGCAGAGGCGAAATGAGGCCGAGGCCATTGGTAGAATGCTCAGGTAGAGGCAGCAGCAGCTGCACTGTGGCCCTGCTACTGGGGAGGGCAAGGTTGCTTTCCCTAGGAGTTGCCATAGGTAAGAAGCTGGGGGGTATTGACTTTACTTGTGTCTTGGCCCACAGCAATTTGCAGCCATGGAGGTTGCCGGAAGGGGAATTTGTCCTTGGGGCATATGAGGATACATAGGCACCGCTCTACAGCGGGTGCAGGATTGCTGCCTCAGCCCTGGTTACAGAGTAGGATGCAGTCCACTGTGGGCTGGGCTCTTAAAATGGTACTGTGCTGCTGCTGCTTCTGCTTAGGACTCAGGGGCTTTTGGAACCCCGCATGAGTGCTTCCTCTGGAGCAATAACCTTCATGAAGTTTCCAGGGAGCTCCCTATGTTAGTCTCAGGGCCCATAAGGGTCAAGGGGCTCTCCCATAGCTAGGATTTTAGGAGTCCATGGTGGGAATGTAGACTGCTGGAGTTTCTCACTTATCCTTTTACTGCATTGGAGAGTCTCCTCCAGATCCAAGGTGATCTTGGTCCAACAGGATGCTTCATTTCCTTCTCCTTCCTAGCTTTAGGTGTTTTCTGTCACTTTTCTGTCAAATTCCAATATTCTCTCTTGGATGATCTATTTGAAGTGTGATTATCTACTCACTATTTTGGTTCTACTTAGTGGAGAAGGGTAGTAGGAGATGCCTCTAATCAGCCATCTTGAAGCCCCTTACCCAAAAAAAATCTTGAAAGAAACAAAAATGAAAATACAACATGCCAAAATGTATGGCATGCATCACAAGCAGTTCTAAAAAGAAAGTTTATAGCAATAAATACCTACACTGACAAAAAACAAAGATCTCAAATAAACAATCTAACTTTACACCTCGAGGAACTAGAAAAAGAAGACACTGAGGCCAAAGTTAGTAGAAGGAAGAAAATAACAAAGATTAAAGTAGAGATAAAAATGGAACAAATGTTAGAAAAACAATAGAAACAATCAACAAAATTAAGAGTTTTTTTAAACATAAGCAAAATTGATAAACCTTTAGCTAGACTAAGAGAAAACATGAAGACTAAAATAAGATCAGAAATGAAAGAGGAGATATTACAACTGATACTGCATATATATAAAAGATTGTAAGAGATTACTATGAACAATTACATGCCAACAAATTGGATAACCTAGAAGAAATGGATACATTTCTAGAAACATAAACCTAGTATACCGGATTATGAAGAAGCTGAAAATCTGACCAGACCTATAATTAGTAAGAAGACTGAATCAGTAATCTAAAAATATCCCAACAAAGAAAAGACGAGGGTCATATGGTTTCACCAGTGAATTATACCAAGTATTTAAAAAGAACACCAACCTTTCTCAAAATCTTCTAAAAAAAATTAAGAAGGAAAAATACTTCAAAATTGATTTTATGAGGCCACAATTACCCCCAATAAAAAGCCAGATAAGGACACTACAAGAGAAGAAAATTGCAAGGCAATATCCTCAATGAACATAGATGCAAAATTTCTCAACAAAATGCTATCAATTATCAAAAAGACAAAAGATAACAAGTGTTGGTGAAGATCGGTGAAAAAAGAACCCTTGTACATTGTTGCTAAAAATGGAGGCCAGGCGCGGTGGCTCAAGCCTGCAATCCCAGCACTTTGGGAGGCCAAGGCGGGCAGATCACTTGAAGCCAGGAGTTCGAGACCAGCCTGGCCAACATGGTGAAACCCTGTCTCTACTAAAAATATAAAAATTAACCAGGCATGGTGGCAGGCTATCACAGCTACTCAGGAGGCCGAGGCACAAGAGTCACTTGAACCTGGAAGGCAGAGTTGCAGTGAGCTGAGAATGCACCACTGCATTCCAGCCTGGGTGAAAGAGACTCTGTCTCAAAAATAATTAATTAATTTAATGTAATTAAAAATAAAGGGAGAGATACATGTTTATGGGTTAAAAGACTCCTTGTTGTTAAGATGTCAGTTCTCCCCAATTTGGTTTAGAGTTTCAACACAATCTCAATAAAAATTCCAGCAAGATTTTTTGTAGATATCCTCAAGCTGATTCTAAAATGTATGTGGAAATACAACAAAATAGAATAGCCAAAACAATTTTGCATCAAAATAACAAAGTCGAAGAATTCACACTATTTGATATCATGACTTACTAAAAGTATAGTGTGGTATTGATGAAAGGATAGATGCATAGAACAATGATACAACGGAGATTTCAGAAACAGACCCACATAAATTGATTTCTGAGAAAAGTGAAAAGGCAATTCAACGGAGAAAGGGTAGTCTTTTTTAAAATTGTGCTGAAAAAACTGGGATTGTAAACAAACACATTTTAAAAGAAAAATCTTTAACCTAAATCTCACCATTTAGCTGGGTGTGGAGGCTCATGCCTATAATCCCAGCACTTTGGGAGGCCAAGGCAGGAGGATGTCTTGAGCCCAAGAGTTCAAGATCAAGACCAGCCTGTGCCACATAGCAAGACTTCATCTCCACAGAAATTAAAATTAAAATTAATTAGCCAAGTACGGTTGTGCATGCCTGTAGTCCCAGCTACTTGGGAGGCTGAGGTAGGAGGACGGCTTGAGCCCCGGAGGTCGATTGTGCCACTGCACTCCAGCCGGGGCGGCAGAGCAAGACACCGTCTCAAAAACTTAAACTAAATTAATTTTAAAACCTCACAATTTGGCCGGGCGCGGTGGCTCACGCCTGTAATCCCAGCACTTTGGGAGGCCGAGACGGGCGGATCGCGAGGTCAGGAGATCGAGACCATCCTGGCTAACACAGTGAAACCCCGTCTCTACTAAAAAAATACAAAAAACTAGCCGGGCGAGGTGGCGGGCGCCTGTAGTCCCAGCTACTCGGGAGGCTGAGGCAGGAGAATGGCGTAAACCCGGGAGGCGGAGCTTGCAGTGAGCTGAGATCCGGCCACTGCACTCTAGCCTGGGCGACAGAGCGAGACTCCGTCTCAAAAAAAAAAAAAAAAAAAAAAAAAACAACAACAAAAAAAAAACCTCACAATTTATACGAGAAATCAAAATGGTAATAGACTTAACTTTTAAATATAACATTATAGAACTTTATAAAAAACATAGGAGAATATAATTGTGACTTCAGGTAAAGCAAAGATTTCTAAGATAGAACACCAAAAACACAATTCATATTAAAAAAAAGATAAAGTTCAACAAAATTTAAAACCTTTGCTCAGTGAAAGACATGGTTAACAGAATAAAAAAGCAAGCCACGGACTTATAGAATATATATGCAAATCACATATAGGACAAAGGACATGTATGTAGAATATATAAATAATTCACAAAACTAAATAATAACAAAACAACCCACTTTTTAAAAACAAGCCAAATATTTAAACAAATGCTTGTTTATAGAATATGTATGAATGTCAAATAAGAACATGAAAAGCCAAACATCATTAGTCATGAGAGAAATGCATATTCAAACCACAATAAGATACTATTACAGAACTATTAAAATGGGTAAAGTTAAAAGAAAACATTAACACTAGTTAGTGCTGGTGAAGATGCAGACAAACTGGAACTCCCATTCATTTTTGCAGTTTCCAGTAACACAGAATATATACTACCCAGAAATCCAAATTCTAGGTACTTACCAAATGGAATAAACTTAGGTTCACACAAACATGTGCTTGCAAATATTGATAGCAGCTTTATTCATAACTGCTAAGAACGGGAAAGTACTTGAATTGACGAATGAACTCTAGTATAGCCATACAATGGAAGACTAATCAGCAATAAAAAGAAGAAAATGATACATGCAACAAAATGGATGAATCTTAAATGTATTATACTAAGCGAAAGGAGCTAAACAAAAGCCTACACATTTTATGATTCCATGTGTACGACATTCTGAAAATGGCAAAACTATTAGAGTTAGTTAAAAGATCACATTATACATGGCCAAAGATTTGACTTAAAAAGAATAGCACAAGGAATTATTGGGAATGATGAAAATTTTTTAATTTATCCTAACTGTAGTGTTGGTTAAATATCTATGTATTTGTCAAAAATCATAGAACTGTACACAAAAAGAGTAAATGTTACTATATGATAATTAAAAGTAAAAATAAATGAGAAATAAATCAGACGAAAACTAAAAATCCCAGCAGAATTTCATTACAAGAGATGTAAAAGGAAGTTTTTCCAGCAGAAGCAATATTTCAGACAGAAATTCGAATACACACACACAAAAATGACAAATGCCAAAAATGGAATGAAAGTAAATATAAATTTTATTTTTCTATTTGTTCTAATAGCTAATTGACTAAAGAAAAACTAGTACCAATCTGGTGTGTCTTTATAGCACATGTAAAAGTAATACACGATAATACTACCGCAAAGAGCCAGGTGCGGTGGCTCACATGTCTAATCCCAGCACTTTGGGAGGCCAAGGCAGGCAGATCGCTTGAGCCCAGGAGTTTGAGACCTGCCTGGGCAACATGGCAAAACCCTGTATCTACTAAAAGTATAAAAAATTAGCCAGGCATTGTGGCGCGTGCCTGTAGTCCCAGCTACTTGGGAGGCTGAGATGAGAAGACCACCTGAGCCTGGGGAATTTGAGGCTGCAGGGAGCCAAGATCATGCTACTGCACTCCAGCCTGGGCAACGGGAGTGAGACTTTGTCAAAAAAAAAAAGGAAATTCTGCCATCTGTGACAACATAGGTAAACCTGGAGGACATTATGCTAAGTAAAACAGTTTAGACACAGAAAGACAAATACTGCATGATCTCACTTCTAAGTGAAATCTTAAAAAGTTAAACTCTTGGAAACAGTAGAAAGGTGGTTATCAGAGGCTGGAGGTGGTGAGGGAAATGGGAAGATGTTGGTCAAAAGGTACAAATTTGCAGATATAATATGAATAATTTCTGGAGATCTATGGTACAGCATGATGACTATAGTTAATAATAATGTATTGTATATTTGAAATTTGTTATAAGAGATCTTGAGTATTCTCACCAAACAAAAAAAAGTTACTATGTGAGATAATGATGTTATTAGCAGGATTGTGATAATCATTTCACAATGGATATGCATATCAAAGCACCACACTGTACACTTTGAATATATGCAAATTTTACTTGTCAATTACACTTCAAAAGCTGGGGTGGAAAAAGGTGGTACACATACAATGGAGTATGATTCAGTCTTAAATGGAAGGAAATTGTGAACTGTTACAACATGGATGAACCTTGAAAACGTTATGCTAAGTGAAATAAGCCAGTCGCAAGGACAGAAATATTATATGATTCCATTTATTTGGGATTCCTAGAATAGTCAAATTTTTAAAGACAGAAAGCAAAAGGGTGGTTACCAGGGACTGGAGGGAAAGGAGAATGGGGAGCTGGTGTTTAGAGAGTAGAGAGTTTCATTTGGTAAAGATGAAAAAGTTTTGGAGATAGATGCACTGATGGTTCACAACAATGTGAATGAACTTAATTTCACAGAACTGTTCTCCTAAAAATGGTTAAAATGGTAAATTTTTCTTTATGTATTTTTTACCACAACAAAAAAGAAGGCAGGATTTAAAAAGGGGTAGAGAAACACAAAACACATGAGATATACAGAAACAAATTATTTAATGGCATACATAAATTCAACTATATCAACAATATATAAAATATAAGTAAGGCTGGGCACAGTGGCTCATGCCTGTAATCCCAGCACCTTGGGAGGCCGAGGCACGTGGATCACTTAAGGTCAGGAGTTCAAGACCAGCCTGGCCAACACGGTAAAACCCTGTCTCTACAAAAACACAAAAATTAGCCGGGCATGGTGGTGGGTGCCTGAAATCCCATCTACTCAGGAGAATTGCTAGAACCCAGGAGGCAGAGGTTGCCGTGAGCCAAGATCCTGTCACTGGACTCCAGCCTGGTCAACAGAGCAAGAGTACATCTCAAAAAATAAAATAAAATATAAATAAGTTAAATATTCCAATAAAAAGGCACAGACTGTGACAAGCAAGTTCAAGCTATATGCAGTCTACAAGGGACACACTTTGTATTCAAAGATAAAAAATGGGTTAAAAGTAAAAGGACAGTAAAAGATATACCATTCTAAGAAGAGGCTTTAAATGGTTTTACTAATGTGAAACAAAATAGACTTCAAAAGCAAAAAAAGTTACTAAGGACTAAGACAATGATTTTATAATAATAAAAGGGTCAATTTGTTATGAACATATAAAAACTGTAAACCCATCTAACAGATTTTCCAAAATAAATGAAGAAAACTGACAGAATTGAAAGGAGAAATAGACAACTGAACAATAATACGGAAGCTTCAAACAGATGTTCAATAATAGCTAGAACAAAAGGTAGAAATACCAGCAGAGATACAGAAAATCTGAACACTATCAACCCACTTGATCTTAATATCATCCTTAGAACACTCCAGAATATACATTTTCCTCAAATGCATATGGAACATTCTCCAAGATAGATAATATTCAATGCCACAGAATAAGTATTAATACTTTTTTTTTTTTTGAGATGGAGTTTCACTCTTGTTGCCCAGGCTGGAGTACAATGGCGCGATCTTGGCTCACCACAACCTCCAACGCCGGGTTCAAGAAATTCTGCTGCCTCAGCCTCCCAAGTAGCTGGGATTACAGGCATGTGCCACCACGCCCAGCTAATTTTTTTGTTGTTTATTTTTGTTTTTGTTTTTTGAGATGGAGTCTTGCTCTGTCGTCCAGGCTGGAGTGCAGTGGCGAGATCTCGGCTCACTGCAACCTCCGCCTACCGGGTTCACGCCATTCTCCTGCCTTAGCCTCCGGAGTAGCTGGGACTACAGGCGCCCGCCACCACGCCCGGCTAATTCTTTGTATTTTTAGTAGAGACAGGGTTTCACCGTGTTAGCCAGGATGGCCTTGAACTCCCGACCCCAGGTGACCTACCCGCCTCCGCCTCTGCCTCCCAAAGTGCGGGGATTACAGGTGTGAGCCACTGCACCCAGCCATATTAATATATTTTAAAGGATTTGAAATCATAGAAGGTGCATTCATGTAAAAACTTAAAATGATAAATTATAAATCAACAACAGAAGGAAATTTGGAAATTCCACAAATATTTGGAATTAAACAACATGCTTCTATGTAATCCATGGACAAAAGAAATCATAAGGAAAATTTAAAATATATTGAGCTGAATAAAACAGAACAAACTCATCTATTTTACAAGAGAAGAAAGATCTCCCATCAATAACATTAACTTGTACTTTAGTAAATGAGAAACAGAACACACTGAACCCAAAGCAAACCAAATGAAGGAAATAACGAAAATTAGAGCAGGAATCTACAAAATAGAAAACAGAGTAACAATAAAGTCAATGAAACCAAAAGCTGATTCTTCAAAAAGATCAACAAATTTGACAAAACTTTAGGTAAACTAACCAAGAAACAAAGAAAGACAATACAAATTACCAAATCTGAATCAAAGAAAAGACATCACTACTGACCTTACTGAAAAAAAGTTTAAAAAATTATAAGCAAATTCTGTGAACAATTTTATGCCATCAAATTAAATAACTTGAGAAATATGAATACATTCAACACAAACTGCCAAAACTAACTCAGGAAGAAATACAATAAATAGAAAATCTAATAGAAATTTAACAAGACACTGAATCACAAATCTGGCCTCAAAGAAAAGCCCAAGCCCAGCTTGCTTTGCTGGTGAATTGTAACAAACATTTAAAGAATAAACAATAACAATCTTTCAAAAATTCTTCCAAAAAACAAAAGAAAGTAACACTTCCCAACTTATTCTATAAGGCTAGCATTATTCTGATACCAAAAACAGACATAGACATCACAAGAAAACTGTAGACAAATATACCTTTTGAATAGACATAAAAATTCTCAAGAGAGTAGTAGCAAAATGAATCCAGTGGCATATGAAATGTATTATACACTATGTCCAAATGATATTTGCTCCACGAACATATAAGGTTGGTTTAACATTCAAAGATCAATTAATGCAACATGCTATATTGGTGGAATAAAAACAAAACCTACATAATCATCTCGATAAATGCAGAAAAAGCATTTAACAAATGCAACACTCAATCATGATAAAAAAATTTCTCAAAAACTAGAAATAAAATGGAACTTCCTCAGCCTGATAAAGGGCATCTACAAAACCTACAATAGACATCATCTTTAACAGTGAGAGACTAGGTATTTTCCTCCTAAGGTTGGAAATAAGTCAAGGGTGTCTGCTTTCACCCCTTCTACACAACATTGTCCTAGTCAGTGTAGCAAGTTGAGAAAAAGAAATGAAAAGCACATCGATTGTAAAGGAAGATGTAAAACCATTTTATTCACAGATATGATCCTATATGTAGAAAATCCTAAGTAATCTATGTTTAAAAACTACTAAGACTAATAAACAAGTTCACTAATGTTAAGGAAACAAGATTAATTATATATTAGCAATAAATAATACAAAATTAAATTCTATTTACTATAACTCAAAGAAAGAAAATACATAGGAATAAATTTAATAAGAGAAGTACAAGATGAGGTAACAGACTGTTTTGTCCTCCTATCTGAAAGAACCAAAAAAAATCTAGACAAAATACATGAAACAATGGTTATCAAGAAGTGGACATTAGGCAACAAAGGACACTGATCCCTGGGATATAGGATACAAATAAGGTGAGCCCTATGATTGCCCTACTCAACTGCCTTGAAAGAGTTTCCCGTCCATGGCACATGCAAAGGGAGCTGAAACAGAGTCTGGTAGACTTACTGAGTTTAGGAGATGAATCTCAAAGTTCAAGAAGATCAATGCAGTATGAGTTTAAAAAAAAAAAAAAAAATGAGTCCCTGAGATAACAGGACTACACAGAGAAAAAATGTCAATGATAAGCAGAGGCTTCCCTCAAGTATTTATCAGAGTACTATTATACATGTGAGTAAACTAACAAAGGCTGGCAAAAGAACTATCAGAAAAGAGAAAACAATAACTGGTGCTCACAAAGTAGCTGTTACTACCAGCCAAACTGGAAAAATTTATGCTCTGAACCTGCTTACCAAATTATAAAAGCATGACCCAGAAGGATCAAACTGTTTCGGAATAACTTAACTGCATCAAAGAACAAAGCTCAAAAGTTCATAAGAATACAAAAATATGCAAGCAATGAAAAAGGTGAAAGTCACAGGGCCTGACATCAAATCAAAGATTACTGGTTATGCAAAAAAAAAAAAAAGGCAGAAAAATATGACCCATAATGAGAGTAATCAAACAAAGCTGACTGAGAACTTCCAAAGATGTTAGAATTAGCAGAGAAGTACATTAAACATTTGTTATCTATACCCCATATGTTCAAACAGGTAAACAGGGAAATAAAAAATATTTTTAAAAACCCAAATTTAATTTCTAGAGATGAAAACTATAATGTCTGAGTTGAAGAAATACACTGGAGGGATAAACAGCACACTAGACAATGCAGAAGAAAAGATTTGTAAACTTGAAGGCATAAAATCGAAACTACCCAAAATAAAACACAGAGAGAAAAAAAATCCAGAAAATCCAAAGAACATCAATGATCCGTGGGACAACTTCAGGCAGCTTCAAATAGGTAACTGGAGTCCCTGAAGGAGGAAAGCAGGTGAAGAGGAAAAAATATTTGATAAATTAATGGCCAAAAACTTTCCAAATTTGATGAAATCTATAAACCTAAATATCCAAGAAGTTCAATAAATTCCAAGCAGAAAAACATAAAAGAAAAAAGCCCACCAAGGTATATTATAATTACATTGCTCAAAAGTAATAAAGATTAAAAAACACATTATCTATAGAAGAAACAAATTAGGATGACATCAGATGTCTCAAGCCAGGTGCAGCAGTGCATGCCTATAATCTCAGCTGCTCAGGAGGCTGAGGTGGGAGGATTGCTTGAGCCTAGGAATTTGATAACAGCCTGAGTAACATAACAAGACCCTGTCTCAAAAAAAGAAAAAAAAAAAGAAATGGCCAGGCGCAGTGGCTCACGCCTGTAATCCCAGCACTTTGGGAGGCTGAGGCGGGCGGATCACGAGGTCAGGAGATCAAGACCATCCTGGCTAACACAGTGAAACCCTGTCTCTACTAAAAAATACAAAAACATTAGCCAGGCATGGTGGCAGGCGCCTACAGTCCCAGCTAATCGGGAGGCTGAGGCAGGAGAATGGCGTGAACCAGGGAGGTGGAGCTTGCAGTGAGCTGAGATCGCACCACTGCACTCCAGACTGGCAACAGAGCAAGACTCTGTCACAAAAAAAAAAAAAAATAGAATGACATCTTAGAAACAACATAATTGAGAAAACCATGAAACAATGCTTTTGAGGTACTGAAAGACAAAACCTACCAACTTAAATTCTATATGTAGCAAAAATGCCTTTCAAAGATAGCAGCAAAAAAAAAAATACATTCAGACATACAAAAGCTGAATTAATTAACTGCCCAATAGACTCACAATGCAAAAAATGTTAAAGAAAGTCCTTCAGGCAGAAAGAAAATGATACCTTATAGAAGTCTGGAGCCACACAGAGGAATGAAGAGTACCAGAAATGGTAACTATGTGAGCATATAATTATTTTCTATTATTTAAATCTCTTTAAAAGAGGACTTAAAGTATAAACAAAAATAACAACAATGTATTATAAGGTTTATAAAATCTGTAGGTAAAATTTATGACACTAGCATGAAAGCCAGGAGGAGGAAGTTAAACATTTATACTATAAACTCTAAAGCAACTACTAAGATAATAAAACAATGAGAAATAGCTAATAAATCAAGGAAGAAAAAAGAATGGAATCATTAAAAAAAAAAAAAACAGTAATCCAAAAGAAGGCAGAAAAAGGGAGAAAAGGGAACAAAGCATACATGGAACAAATACAAAACAAATAGCAAGATGATAGACTCAAACCTAGCCATACTGATAATAACATTAAAAGTAAATGGATCCAAACATCAATTAAAAGGCAGAGACTGTCAAATTGGATAAAAAAGCAAGAACCAACTATATGCTGCCTATGATAAATGCACTTTAAACATAAACACACAAATACATAAAAAGTAAAAGGATGAAAAAGATATACCATAAACTAGTCCAAAAAAGTTGCAGTAGCTATATTTATATTAGACAAAATGCATTTCAGAACAAAGAGTATAAGGAAGTTCATTTCATAATGATGGTGGGGTCCGTTAATGAAGAGGACATGACAATCCTAAAGGTCTATGCACTTAGCATGAAAGGTTCAAAATCAATTAAATAAAAACTGATAGAACTACAAGAAATAACAGATAAACCCGCAATTATCACTGGGGACTCCAATAGTCCTGTCTTAATAATTGATAGAACAAGTAGGCATAAAGTCAGCCTGGATATAGTGGACATGAACAACACTATCAACCAACTTAACTTGGTTGACATTTATAGAAGACTGTACTCAACAACAGCAAAACTTATTCTTCTCAAGTGCACATGAAACATATTACCAATACAGACCATATTCTGGGCCATGAAACAAGTTTTGATATATTTTAACATATTCAAGTCATATAAAGTACATTCTTTTACCATAATGTAATTAAATTAGAAGTCAATAGCAGAAAGATCTCTGGGAAATGTCCAAATATGTGGAATTTAAATAACACAGTTCTAAGTAACACAAAAATCACAAACTTTTTTGGATAATAAGCAAAAGGAAACAATAAAGATAAACCAGAAACCAATGAATTAGAAAACAGAAAATAGAGAAAATCAATTAAACCAAAATGTGGTTCTTTGAGATGATCAATACAATTGATAAATCTTGAGCCAGATGATCAAGGGGAAAAAGTCACAAACTATTAATATCAGGAATGACAAAAGTAGTATCATATTGTGTTAGTCTTCCAACTTGGTTCCTTTTTCAGAGTTGCTTTGACTACATTCTGACTACTATGCATTTCCTTATCAATTTTAGAATCATTTCAACAATTTATACGAAATGATAAGAGGATATTAACAACCTTACAAAAATTAATTTGACAAATTACATGAAATGAAGAACTTTCTTTAAAATACTAATTACCAATCCTCACACAAGAAGAAATATAATATGAATAGCCCTATATATATTTTAAAAATTGAAACTGTAGTCTTAAACCTTCCCACAAATAAAACTTACTGGTAAATTCTAAAATTTAAGAAATGATACCAATTGTACACAGACTCTTCCAAAAACAGGAAACACTTCTCAACCCATTCTATGAGGTCAGCATTACCCCAATACCAAAGATAAAGACATTAAACAAAAGAAAACTTCAGACCAATATCCTTATGTAGATGCAAAAATTCTAAGCAAAAATTTATCAAATTAAATCTGCGGTAGGCTGAATAATGCCTCCCATCCTCAAAGATCTACAGGTCCTAATCTCCAAAACTTTTGAATATGTTACTTTACATGGTTAAAGGAACTTTCCAGATGTGATTAACTTAAGGACATTGAGATGTGGAGATTATCCTAGATGATCCCAACACATCCAAAGTAATCACGAGAGTCCTTATAAGTGAGAGGCAGAAGATCAAAGTCAGAGAAGCTATAAGGATTGGAAGAGAGGTTCAGAAAAGAGTAAAGATACTACACTGTTGGCCAGGCATGGTGGCTCATGCCTATAATCCCAGCACTTTGGGAGGCTGAGACAGGCAGATCACGAGGTCAGGAGTTCGAGACCAGCCTGGCCAACATGGTGAAACCTCGTCTCTACCAAAAATACAAAAAATTAGCTGGGCATAGTGGCGCATGCCTTTAATCCCAGCTACTTGGGAGGCTGAGGCAGGAGAATTGCTAGAACCCAGGAGGCAGAGGTTGCAGTGAGCGGAGATCGCGCCACTGCACTCCAGCCTGGGCAACAGTGAGACTCTGTCTCAAAAAAAAAAAAAAAGGATACTACATTGTTATTTTGAAGATGAGGAAAGAAGCCATTATTCTAGGAATCTAAACAGCCTCTAGAAGCTGAAAAAGGCAAGGAAATGGATTCTCCCCTAGAGTCTCTGGAGAGAGTGTAACTCTGACAACAACGATTTTGGCCCAGTGAAACGCATTTGGGACCTCTCACCTCTAGAAGTGTAGTATAATAGATTTGTGTTGTTTTAAGCCATGAAGTCTGTGCTAATTTTTTACACCAGCAATAGAAACTAATATAGCTTCCAACAATATATTAAAAGAATAGGCCGGGCGCAATGGCTCACGCCTGTAATCCCAGTACTTTGGGAGCCCAAGGCGGGTGGATCACAAGGTCAGGAGTTTGAGACCAGCCTGGCCAACATGGTGAAACCCCGTCTCTACTAAAAATACAAAATTAGCCGGGTGTGGTGACACTCACCTGTAGTCCCAGCTACTCGGGAGGCTGAGGCAGGAGAATCACTTGAACTCAGGAGGCAGAGGTTGCAGTGAGCCAAGATCACGCCACCGCACTCCAGCCTGGGTGACAGAGTGAGACTCCATCTCACAAAAAAGAAAAAAAAAAAAAAAGAATACATCATGACAAAGTGGGGTTTATCACAAGAATGCAGGATTGGTTTATCGTAAGAAAATCAATCAATATAATTTATTAAAACTACATTAAAAACAAACCACAAAAGAAAAACCATGTAATCATCTCAATAGATGCATAAAAACATTTAAGAAAATCTAACATCCATTCCTAAAACAAACCCTTAGCACCTCATACTAGTAAAGGGCAATACAAAAATCTAACATACTTAATGGTTAAAGGCAGAAAGAATACTTTCCCCCAAAGTCAGAAACAAGACAGGGATGCCTGTGCTCACCATTCCTTTTTTTTTTTTTTTTTTTTTGAGATGGAGTTTTGCTCTTGTTGCCCAGGCTAGAGTACAATGGCGCGATCTCGGCTCACTGCAACCTCTGCCTCCCGGGTTCAAGTGATTCTCCTGCCTCAGCCTCCTGAGTTGCCAGGATTACAGGCATGTGCCACCACACCCGGCTAATTTTATATTTTTAGTAGAGACAGGGTTTCTCCATGTTGGTCAGACTGGTCTCAAACTCCCGACCTCAGGTGATCAGCCCATCTCAGCCTCCCAAAGTGCTGGGATTACAGGCATGAGCCACTGCACCCAGCCACCACTCTTACTCAGTGTAGTACTGGAAGTCCCAGCGACTAAAATAAGACCAAAAAAAAAAAAATGCAGACATAAATATTAGAAATGAAGAAATAAAACCATGTTTATTCACAGAAGATATGATTATCTATGTAGAAAGTCTGGTGAAATCTGCAAAAAAAAAGCTACTAGAACTAAGTGACTTTAGCAAAGTTTTAGCACACGCTGCTAGAAAAATTGGGTAACCGTATTTTTTTTAAAAAGCATAGATTCATACCTTGCACCATATACAAAAATTGACTTAAAATGGATCACAGACCTAAATGTAAAACCTAAAACTGTAACTTTTAGGAGGAAACATGGGAGAAAACCTTTGTGATCTCATGTTAAGCAAAGACTCCTCTGATGTAACACAAAAAGCATGATCCATAGAAGAACAAATTGATAAATTTGCCAGCCATGGTGGCACATGCCTGTGGTCCCAGCTACTCAGGAGGCTGAGGTGGGAGGTTCGCTTGAGCCCAGGTGTCGAGGCTACAGTGAGCTATGATCACACCACTGCACCCCAGCCTGGGTGACAGAGTGAGATCCTGTCTCAAAAAAAGGGGAGAGATCTCCATACCCATCTTCATAACAGCATTTTTCACAATAGCCAAAAGGTGGAAGCAATGCACATGTCCATCAGTGAATGAATGGATAAATAAAATGTGGTATATACATACAATAGAATAATACTCAGCATTAAAAAGAAAAGAAATTCTGACACAGGCTACAACATATATTAACCTTGAATACATTATGCAAAGTGAAATAAGCCAGTCACAAAAAGATAAATATTAATGATTCCACTAAATGACTACCAGGGTATTCAAATTCAGAGACAGAAAGTAGCATGGCAGCCGCCAGAGGTTGTGGGGAGAAGGGGTTTGGAGGTTATTGCTTAATAGGTACAGTTTTGGTTATGCACGATATAAATCATTCTGCCATAAAGACACATGCACACATATGTTCACTGCAGCACTATTCACAATACCAAAGACATGGAATAGACCTAAATGTCTATCAACAACAGACTGGATAAAGAAAATGTGGTACATACGTGTGGGGATTATGGGAGCTACAATTCGATATTTGGGTGTGGACACAGTCAAACCATATCAGATGGTAACGTTTATGTTCTGTATATTTTACCTTAACTTTTAAAAATAAAAACAAATGTGTCAATAAAGCTTTCCCATAATGAAAAAAAGACACTGTCCACAGAATGAGAAGACAAGATACTGGCCAGGCACAGTGGCTCATGCCTGTAATCCCAGAACTTTGGGAGGCTAAGGTGGGTGGATCACTTGAGGTCAGGAGTTTAAGACCAGCCTGGCCAACATGGTGAAACCTCGTCTCTAGTAAAAATACAAAAGTTAGCCAGGCATGGTGGCATGCACCTGTAATTCCAGCTACTCAGGAGACTGAGGCATGAGAATTGCTTGAACCCAGGAGGCGGAGGTTGCAGTGAGCCGAGATTGCACCAACCTGCAACTCCAACCTGGGTGGACTGTTTCTTTAAAAAAAAAAAAAAAAAAAAAACCCTTGTATCCAGCATAAAATCCTCAAAATTCAAAAATAATAAAACAACCCAAAATATGCAAGAGATGTGAACACCCTGCCAAAGAAGATATGTAGATAGCATATAAGCATATAAAATATGCTCAAATCATTAGAAGATACAAATAAAAACGATGAAATACCACTACATACCTAATGTCAAAAAACCTGGCTGGGCATGGTGGCTCACACCTGTAATCCTAGCACTTTGGGAGACCGAGATGGGAGGATCATTTGAGGCCAGCAGTTTGAGACCATCCTGGTCAACACAGTGAGACCCCATCTCTATTTAAATGTTATAAAAAATAATTTTAAAATTAAAAAATTAAAAAAATAAATTGATACCCCCAAGTACTAGAGAGGATGTGGGAACTGAAACTTTCATACTGATGGGAACGTGAAATAGTAGAGCCACTTTGAAAAACAGTTTAGAAGTTTCTTAAAATGTCAAACATATGCTTACCATAAATCCCAGCAATCCAACTCTAGGTATTTACTATAGATAAATGAAAACACAAAAAGTTGCATACGAATGTTTATAGCAGCTTTACTTGTAATTGTCCAAAACTGCAAAGATCCTAAACATTCTTCAACTGGGAAAAAACAGTAGTAAATCTACACAATGGAGTGACTCAGAAATAAGAACTATTAATATACTGAGGAACATGGATGAATCTCAAATGCATTACTCATAGCAAACGAAGTCACTCTCAAAATGCTACATACCATATAATTTCACTTATATAACATTCTTCAAAAGACAAAAATATATGGCCGGACACGGTGGCTCACACCTATAATCCCAGCACTTTGGGAAGCCGAGGTGGGTGGATCATTTGAGGTCAGAAGTTCAAGACCAGCCTGGCCAATGTGGCGAAACCCCACCTCTACTAAAAATACAAAAATTAGCCCAGCATGGTGGTGGGCACCTGTAGTCCCTACTACTCGGGAGGCTAAGGGAGGAGAATCGCTCGAACCCGGGAGGTAGAGGTTGCAGTGAGCCAAGATCACGCCACTGCACTCCAGCCTCAGTGAAAGAGTGAGACTTTCTCAAAAAAATAAAAAAGACAAAAATACAAGAACAAAGAAAAAGGCCAGGCGCAGTGGCTCACTCTTGTAATCCCAGCACTTTGGTAGGCCAAGGCAGGCGTATCATAAGGTCAGGAGTTTGAGACCAGCCTGGCCAACACAGTGAGGCCATCTCTACTAAAATTACAAAAATTGGCCACACGTGGTGGCTCACACCTGTAATCCCAGCACTTTGGGAGGCCGAGGCAGGCGGATCATGAGGTCAGGAGATCGAGACCACGGTGAAACCCCGTCTCTACTAAAAATACAAAAAAATTAGCTGGGCGTGGTGGCGGGCACCTGTAGTCCCAGCTACTCAGGAGGCTGAGGCAGGAGAATGGCGTGAACCTGGGAGGCGGAGCTTGCAGTGAGCCCAGATCGCGCCACTGCACTCCAGCCTGGGCAACAAAGTGAGACTCCATCTTAAAAAAAAAAAAAAAATACAAAAATTAGTCAGGCGTGGTGGCAGGTGCCTGTAATCCCAGCTACTCCAGAGGCTGAGGCAGGAGAACCGTCTGAACCCTGGAGACGGAGGTTGCAGTGAGCCGGGATCACGCCACTGCACTCCAGCCTGGACAACAGAGCTAGACTCCATCTCAAAAGTAAAAAAAAAAAAGAACGAAGAAAAAAAACAGTGACTGCCAGGGTTTGGGTGTAGGGGACTGGTTTTGAAAAACTACAAAGTAGCAGGCATGAATTTGGTAGGGAGAGGCTAAGAGGACTGTCCTGTACCTTGATTGCATTGGCAGTTACACAATTCTACACATTTATCAGAGCTTTATAGAACTGTACACCAGAGTGAATTTTACTGTAATGTAAATGTTTATAATTTTTAAAACCTGAAGGCATAAAATAAGCCTACTCATTGTATGATTCTATTGATATGACAGTCATGCTAAAGCAAAACTATCGGGGCAGAAAACAAATCAGTGGTTGGCAGAATCTGAGAGTTGGGGGTAGGAGTTGACTACGAAAGGGCCTGGAGAGTTTTGGGGGGGTGATGCAACTATATTTCGATTGCGGTGGTGGTTCACTCCTGTATATGTTTGTACAAACTCACATAACTAAAACTATAAAGAGCGAGTGAACTTTACTATATGTAAATTGTACCCTAATTGTTTTGAAAAATGAAGGTAAAAAGTTAAAATTAAAAAACCTTTGAGATATGCTGTAGGTAGAGAAACTGCAGTCCCAACGTCTTTTTTATTTTTCTTTTTTTTTTTTTTTCCCTGAGACAGTCTCACTGTTGCCCACATTGGAGTGCAGTGGCACAATCTCAGCTCAATGCAGCGTCAACCTCCTGGGCTCAAGAGATCCTCCGGCCTCAGCCCCGCAGGTAGCTGGGACTACAGGCATGAGACACCATGCCCAGCTAATTTTTGTATTTTTTTGATAGAGATGAGGTTTTGCCATATTGTTTAGGCTGGTCTTGAACTCCTGACCTCAAGTGATCTGCCTGCCTTGGCCTCCCAAAGTGCTGGGATTACAGTTGAGAGCCATTGTACCTCACCTGCAGTCCCAAATTCTTACCGACATGACTACTTTAGTTTTGTTTGATTTTGGCCAAATTATGCTCCCATGCTGTTCCTTACTCATTTAGATACTTCCATTTCTAATATTTACCTCCCAGCACTTCTCCATTACTGATGGCGCCACCTCCTGATAAACCCGTAATTTGAAAATTACAATGGGTTTACCAGGAAGTAGCCCCATCATAAGTAGAGGTGCATTCTGAATGTATACTGCTTTTCCACCAAAAATCCCACATCAAACCACCAAAAGTCAGGGACTGTCTGTATTTTAAATGCTAAATTACGAAACGCTGTATGGGTTGCAAAATAGACTTAGCTGTCCTGATAGGCAATTTTTCATTATAACACTATACATATCAGGAGAGTTCAGTGAGATCGTGTGAAATAAGTTGTAGCCTATTCAAGAGGACTGAGTGTAGTTTTAGCAAGACACTAAAAACTAGTAGTTTAAGAAACTAAAGAGTTTTTTAAACCAAAAAAGAAAAAAATGCATTTAATGGACTTGGTAACAGAGACTGGCACAAAGTAGGGGCTTAATCAATCTTCCTTTGTTAAGGAGGGAGTACAATATAGAGGAAAGTGCCTGCATAGGGTTTTAATCATGCTTGGGTTCCAGTCCTAGCACCACCACTTAATATGTGCACTTGGGTCTGGCCATCCTGTCAACTTTTTCTTTTTTCGAGACAAAGTCTCACTCTGTCCCCTAGGCTGGAATGCAGTGATGTGATGTTGACTCACTGCAACCTCTGTCTCCTGAGTTCAAGTGATTCTCCTGCCTCAGCCTCCTGCATAACTGGGATTACAAGTGTGAGCCACCATGCTCGGCCAACATTCTGAGATTACTTCTTTTTTTCATATGGGGAGACGTATCCCTTACTAGCAGAGCTGTATTGAGGGTTAAAAGTGGTAATGGGGCCGGGCGCGGTGGCTCACGCCTGTAATCCCAGCACTTTGGGAGGCCGAGGCGGGCGGATCACAAGGTCAGGAGATCGAGACCATGGTGAAACCCCGTCTCTACTAAAAATACAAAAAATTAGCCGGGCGCGGTGGCAGGTGCCTGTAGTCCCAGCTACTTGGGAGGCTGAGGCAGGAGAATGGCAGGAACCCGGGAGGCGGAGCTTGCAGTGAGCCGAGATCGCGCCACTGCACTCCAGCCAGGGGGACAGAGCAAGACTCCGTCTCAAAAAAAAAAAAAAAAAAAAAGTGGTAATGGGTCTCCAGGGCTTGGTGCAGTTTGTACTCAACAAGTACGTAATTCTCTCCTTTGGTTGCCCCTGAATAAAAGAGTGGTCTGTACTTCCCCTGCCTGAACAGCCCGCAGCCAATGGCGCTCCAGTCTTTGTCACATGGTTCCATTCTTAGGATGTAAATTAGGAGGTACCAGATTGAAAGGCAGAGGCAAAGGCAAGGTTTAAGATGCAGCTGTGGGGCTGGGTGCAGTGGCTCACGCCTGTAATCCCAGCACTTTGGGAGGCCGAAGCAAGTGGATCACTAGAGATCAAGAGTTTGAGACCAGCCTGGCCAACATGGTGAAACATTGTCTCTAACTAAAAATACAAAAATTAGCCAGGCGTGGTGGCAGGCACCTGTAATCCCAGCTACACGGGAGGCTAAGGCAGGAGGATCACTTGAACTCGGGAG
This sequence comes from Theropithecus gelada, assembly GCF_003255815.1. Lineage (NCBI taxonomy): Eukaryota > Metazoa > Chordata > Mammalia > Primates > Cercopithecidae > Theropithecus > Theropithecus gelada. The sequence continues at coordinate 4,926,490 of NC_037689.1, forward strand.
GCAGAGGTTGCAGTGAGCTGAGATCACGCCATTGCACTCCAGCCTGGGCAACAGAGCAAAATAAATAAATAAAGGTGCAGCTGTGGGTCGAAGGATGGTGTGGAAGTTTGGGGTAGACATCCAAGACTGCAGTAATGCTATGCCCACCCACTTCAAATGTGTCGACTCAAGTAATTTGCTGGGAACTGAAGTCATTGGCAAAACCCCCAAAATACCCTGGCAAAGAAAGAAGACGGTGTTTCAGCTGCAATCATCTACCCTAGTCCCTTTCTGAGGGCCTCTGGCACTGCTTGGGCTCACTGCCCTTGTCTGATGGGGTGGGATCTCCCAGAGGAGGTAGCTAATTATACTTTAATGAGGTGACTTACAGACACTGGAAAAGGAATTGGCTAGTACACTCCCATATATAGCAGCTCTCTCGAGGATACAGTCTGTGAATAAATGGTACTAGAACCCTCTTGAGGCCAAGCGCGGTGGCTCAAGCCTGTAATCCCAGCACTTTGGGAGGCCGAGATGGGTGGATCACGAGGTCAGGAGATCGAGACCATCCTGGCTAACACGGTGAAACCCCGTCTCTACTAAAAAATACAAAAAACTAGCCAGGCGAGGTGGCGGGCGCCTGTAGTCCCAGCTACTCGGGAGGCTGAGGCAGGAGAATGGCATAAACCCGGGAGGCGGAGCTTGCAGTGAGCTGAGATCCGGCCACTGCACTCCAGCCTGGGTGACAGAGCGAGACTCTGACTCAAAAAAAAAAAAAAAAAAAAAAAAAGAACCCTCTTGAGCCATGGAATTCAAATGCTAGTGCAATAGGAGACATGGTCACACAAGGGCAGGGTCCAGCCAGCGTACTTCAGTTAAAGAGATTCCTCCAATTCACAATCTGCCCAGAAATGCCCCCAAGACGGGGCTTCCCCCAAAGCCTCCCTGCTAACAGGTGCTTTGTTTTCTCTTCACACAAACAGGGTACTGACTACCACACTTCAGCACAAGCCAGGCTTGTTTGTTCTTTTCTTCCCTCTACCCTATCCCTAGAACCTTCCAGAGACACAGGAGGCTCATTACTTTCTACTTTCTCTCACTGCCACCCAGGTGAAGATCTATGGACTTGGAAGATGCATGGCCCAAAGCCCACGGCAGGCATGCCTTGCCACTGAAATCTCCTGTGGGGTGGTAAAGAAACCCTCACCCTCCCGCAGGGACCCCCAGGTCTACCAGCAGCCCAACCTCTAGTGGCATATTCACCTATCTAAGAGAGTTTTGTAGACAGAGTTTTGTAGGAGGTCAGCCGTCCACAGATGTTAGCGCCTGAGCTCTGCTGATACTTCTTTTATTTCTCTTCTAAAACAGAGTAGGGGTTAAATAGAGGATATAGGATTTGGCAGCTGCAGTCCCTTGGGACTTTTTTTTTTTTTTTTTTGAGATGGATTTTCGTGTTGTTGCCCAGGCTGGAGTGCAATGGTGCCGTCTAGGCTCACTGCAACCTCCGCCTCCCAGGTTCAGGCGAATTCTCCTGCCTCAGCCTCCCAAGTAGCTGGGATTACAGGCGCCTGCCACTACGCCTGGCTAATTTTTTTTGTACTTTTAGGAGAGATGGGGTTTCACCACGTTGGCCAGGCTGGTCTCGAACTCCTGACCTCAGGTGATCCACCCACTTCGGCCTCCCAAAGTGCTGGGATTACAGGCGTGAGCCACGGCACCTAGCCGGGACTGTTTTACTGGAGGAAAGGGAAAAGACACATAGTTGGGAAAGCGTTCTTTCAATATGCAGATGCTTCAGGGAGAACCAAACTATTTCACTGGTATTCCCCCGTACCACTGGAACTGGTGCTTGGAGCGGAAGGGAAGTGAGATCAGTCGATTAGTCACCAACACCATCATCAGCATTGCCAGAGAGGTCGAGAGCAGACATCATGGAATCAGACAGCTTGCTGGCGATTTTATCTGCAAATGGAGAAATATAGGCAGTATTTTGGTGGCTGGCTTGCCACCAGGAGGCCTGCTGACGCTGGCCTACATCTACCTTGGTCTGCACCAAGCTCCTGAACTGGCTCACTTACCCCCAAACACTACCACAAAACTGGTGAGTGCTGGAAGCCACTGCTCAGCTTCACAGGTAGACGATACATTTTTCTATCTGTGAAATGATCATCCCAACATAGCTTCTATCTCAGGGTTTCAGACTCACTGGGCTCCAAGTATTTTTGTCCAAATACCAAAGCAATAATTTTCCTTTACTGTGTTAAACTTAGCGCTCTACCATTACCCTCAAAACAAGGCTCTCACAGCAAAAGGCAACATGGCCGTAGGGGCTCTAAGCCTGAATGTTCACCACGTACACCTCCTATCCCCCAGACATACCCTGTTGTTTCTCAGGATGCCCCCCAGACTTCACCTCCTCCAGGAGGCCTTCTCTGATCACCCCTATCCAACCACCATTCCCAGGCTGGGTTAGGTTCCCTCACTGGGCTTGCTGGGTCTTCAGTGTGATTACTATGTGCTCATGCTGCCAAGGTCTGTTTTCTTGTCTCCTCCCCACTCCCTAATAAGACTAGGAGTTCCAGGGCAATTCATCTGAATTCCCAGGACTCATAGTGGAGCCAGGCCAAGAGTGAATGTCTGATTGTGTATGTTTGGTTACAGAACACAATCTAGTTCGAAGAATAGGGCTGATGTGGTCAATCAACCCGAAGTCGGTATTTTGGCTCTATCAACTACTAGTTGTCTTACCTTCAGTGCGTCACTTAATGTCTCTGGATTTCAGTTTTCTCACTTATCAAATAAGGGTAAGACTTTTGCAATGAGTTAGTGAAAATAAGTACAGCATGGAAACCCAAATGGGCCAGCTACACAATGTACCACCATTAAAACAAGGGGAAGAAGTTCTTTTGTGTATTAATGTAGACATATCCCTAAGATATACTGAGTGGAAAAATGATAGGGCAAAACCATGTGTCCAGTAGATTGGCATTTGTGTGGAAAAAGAGAACAAAAAATATATAGATATTTGCTTGTGTGTCTATCTCGGGAAAGACACAAGAAACTAACTGGCTGACGAGGGGGCAGTCTGGATGACTAAGGAGTGGGAGAGATTTTACTGTATATCCTCCTGTACCTGTAGGATTTTGAGTGTAGTGCCTATTGATAAAGTAAAAATTATATATAGCCTGCAAGCTACCTAACAAATAGAGAGTACCTGATAAATAAATGATGGTTATTTGAAACATAGACTAGGCAGGCCAGTGGTTCTCCCAATGTGATCCCCAGAGAAATAGCATCAGCTGGGAACCTGTTAGAAATACAAATTCTAAAAGGCCCCACATAAGACCTACTCAATTAGAAACTATGAGGGAGGGGCCCAGAAATCTGCATTTTAACAAACCCTCCAGGGAATCCTGATGCGAGCTGAAGTTTGAGAACCACTGTGGCTGGTAGTTGAGCCTCCTAGCTCATCCCTGCCCCCAACCCTAGACTGGGGCTGGACACAGAGAGATATTCATTCAGGAGCCCCAATCAAGATCCCAGGTGGGGCCACATGCGGTGGCTCACGTCTGTAATCCTAGCACTTTGGAAGGCCGAGGCAGGTGGATCACCTGAGGTCAGGAGTTCCAGACCAGCCTCGCCAACATGGCAAAACAGCATCTCTACTAAAAATACAAAAATGAGCCAGACATGGTGGCTGGTGCCTGTAATCCCAGCTACTCAGGAAGCTGAGGCAGGAGAATCGCTTGAACCCAGGGACAGAGGCTGCAGTAAGCCAGAAAAAAACAAAAACAGATCCCATGTGGGCCCTCTTTAGAGCACAGGGGTGGTCAGGGGCTCCCACCTGCACGTTTCTGCATCTTCTTCTTATTTTTCAGGGCAGATGCCAGAGCCTGGCCCTGTTGCAGCGGGTCCGTCTCCATGATCCTCTGCAGCACTGGGCGGCGGTCCACTGAGCAGACATCCACCATATTGTTGCTCTTAGGGCAGTGGTCCACATTGCGTTTAGCCCACCCCATCTGATGACGGTTCGGATTGGTGCAATACCCAGTGAGATCTCCAATCTAGGGAGAGACAGAAAACATAATGATGAGGTCTTGACCCCCAGAGAACCTCCAAAGACTTCTGCAGAAAAGGTAGGGACATAGGCTTGGATAAGAACAGGAGCCTGGAGCCATGTGCAACTAGGCTCCAATTCTGGCCCCACCACACTCCAGCAAGTGCTTAGTTAACTCTCAGCCTCAGTTTCCTCATCTGTCAAATAGGAGATGGATAAGGGGTAGTTTGCATGGCCTTTACAAGAATAAAACGAAAAGGTAGGCCAGGCGCAGTGGCTCATGCCTATAATCCCATCACTTTGGGAGGCCGAGACAGGCAGATCACGAAGTCAAGAGATCGAGACCATCCTGGCCAACATGATGAAACCCCGTCTCTACTAAAAATACAAAAATTAGCTGGGCGTGGTGGCACGCACCTGTAGTCCCAGCTACTTGGGAGGCTGAGGCAAGAGAATCGCTTGAACCTGGGTGGCGGAGGTTGCAGTGAGCCAAGATCGCACCACTGCACTCCAGCCTGGTAACAGACTCTGTCTCAAAAAAAAAAAAAAAAAAATTCTGGTGGGCACAGTGGTTCACTAGTATTAGGCCTGTAATCCTAGCACTTTGGGAGGCCAAGGCAGGAGGATCACTTGAGCCCAGGAGTTTGAGACCAGCCTAAGCATCAAAATGAGACCCTCGTCTCTACAAATAATTCTGTTAAACATTAGCTGGGAGGCTAGGTGCGGTGGCTCAAGCCTGTAATCCTAGCACTTTGGGAGGCTGAGGCAGGCAGATCACTTGAGGTCAGGAGTTCTAGACCAGCCTGGCCAACATGGTGAAATCCTTTCTCTACTGAAAATACAAAAATTAGCCAGGCATGGTGGGGAGTGCCTATAATCCCAGCTACTTGGGAGGCTAAGGCAGGAGAATCACTTGAACCCAGCAGGTGCAGGTTGCAGTGAGCCAAGACTGCACCACTGCACTCCAGCCTGGGCAACAGAGCAAGACCCTGTCTCAAAAATAAAAATAAAATTAGCTGGGCATGGTGGCTTGCATCTGTAATCCCAGGCACTTGGGAGGCTGAAGTGGGGGGATTGCTTGAGCCCAGGAGTTCAAGGCTGCAGTGAGCCAAGATCACACCACTGCACTCCAGCCTGAGTGCCACAGCAAGACCCTGTCTTAAAAAAAAAAAATTTTTTTTGAGACCTACTTTGTGTCCAGCTCTGTGTGGGGCACTGCTGGGGACAGAGAAATGAGTGACTCCGTTCCATCTTTCTTTTTTTTTTTTTTTTGAGACAGAGTTTCACTCTGTCGCCCAGGCTGGAGTGCGGTGGCATGATCTTGGCTCACTGTAGCCTATGCCTCCTGGGTTCAAGCAATCCTCCTGCCTCAGCCTCCCGAGTAGCTGGGATTATAGGTGCGCATCACCACACCTGGCTAATTTTATTTTTAGTAGAGATGGAGTTTCACCATGTTGGCCAGGCTGGCCTCGAACTCCTGACCTCAGGTGATCCACCCGCCTTGGCTTCCCAAAGTGCTGGGATTACAGGCATGAGCCACCACGCCCAGCCTCAGTTCCATCTTCAGGAAATAACCAGGCTAAAGAAGGTACAGCAATCTATACCACTAATCAGAGTATAGTAACTGCTCATTAGAAACATGAAGGATGAGTGACTGAGGTTAGGGATGATAGTGGTGTTCAACATACTACTGATGGGGAGGGGTCATTCCTGACTGAACACTAGAAAAACATAGAGCACACCTGAGTACCAAAAATGGTGTCTGTCTCTGGCCAGGCACAGTGGGTCACACCTGTAATCCAAACACTTTGGGAGGCCAAGGAGGGCGGATCACCTGGGGTCAGGAGTTCGAGACCAGCCTGGTCAACATAGCTGGGTCCTGGACCACATGCTGCTGACCGCCCTTGCCCAGAGAACTCCTCAGCTTTCAAGACATGACTTGATAGGGTTTGGCTGTGTCCCCACCCAAAAATCTAATCTTGAATTGTAAACCCCATAATTCCCATAATCCCTACTTGTCAAGGGAGAGACTAACTGGAGGTAATTGAATCATGAGGGTGGTTTCCCCCACGCTCTTATCGTGATAGTGGGTTCTCATGAGACCTGATGGTTTTATGTGTTTGGTAGTTCCTCCTGTGTTCATTCTCCTTCCTGCCACCTTGTAAAGAAGATGCCTTGCTTCCCCTTCACCTTCTGCCATGGTTGTAAGTTTCCTGAGGCCTCCCCAGCTGTGCTGAACTGAGTCAATTAAACCTCTTTCCTTTATAAAGGACCCAGTCTCGGGCAGTTCTTTACAGTATGAAAATGGACTAATACTTGAGCAAGACTTCCTTGACCCACAGGTAGTACAGGTTAGGGTCCTTGGATCCATGCTGTCCCAACCTCGACCCCTATCCACACCCTATGAGTCTCCATCACAGTGCGGATGTCTGTGTCTGAAACCCACTAAAATATGAACTCCTCAAGGGCAGAGATGGGGGATGGACTGGCAGAAGACGAGGCAGAAAAAACCTCTAGGAGTCATCACATCATGCCCTGAAGATCTTGAACAGCAGGTCACAGGCATATGGACTTGATCGTGTAGGTGTTGGGGAGCCATGAAATGAGTTTAAGCAGGGGAGGTGACATGGTCAGACTGGGCCATTAGAAATCATGGGACACGACCAGGTGCAGTGGCTCACGCCTGTAATCCCAGCACTTTGGGAGTCCAAGGCAGGTGGATCACCTGAGGTCAGGAGTTCAAGACCAGCCTGGCCAACATAGTGAAACCCCATCTCTACAAAAAAAAAAAAAAAAAATTAGCCAGACATGGTGGCGGGCACCTGTAGTCCCAGCTGCTTGGGAGGCTGAGGCAGAAGAATTGCTTGAACCCAGGAGGTGGAGGTTGCAGTGAGCTAAGATCACGCCACTGCACTTCAGCCTAGGCGGCAGAGCGAGTCTCCGTCTCAAAAAAAAAAAAAAGAAAGAAAGAAAAGAAAGAAAAGAAAAGAAAAGAAAAAAAAAGAAAGAAAAAGAAACCAACCAACCAACCAACCAACCTTGGGACATATGTCCAAGTAAATGAGGGCTGGAAGTTTAGTTTAGGGTTACAGGAATGGTACAGATGAAAAGGATGAAAAGCTTGTCAAAAGATTTAGGAGGGAGAAGACATAGGTCTTGGTGACTGACAGAGTATAAGATCCCAGGCCAGGCGTGGTGGCTCATGCCTGCAATCCTAGCACTTTGGAAGGCCAAGGCAGGCAGATCACCCGAGGTCAGAGGTTCGAGACCAGCCTGGCCAACATAGCAAAACCCTGTCTCTACTAAAAATACAAAAATTAGCCGGGCATCGTGGCGCGTGCCTGTAATCCCAGCTAATTGGGAGGCTCAGGCAGGAGAATCACGTGAACCTGGGAGGAGGAGGTTGCAATGAGCCGAGATCACGGCACTGCACTGCAGTCTGGGTGACAGAGTGAGACTCTGTCTCAAAAGAGAAAAAAAAAAAAAAAAAAAAAAAATCCTGGTACTAGTTAGGGAGAAGAAAGAGTCATTTGCAAGTTGGACAACTGGGTGGCTAGATAGTGATACCTATTCTATGGGCTAGAACCAGGGCTGGGAAAGCTGCCTTAGAGAGCATGCCTGCTTCCTGGACCTGTCATTGCTTGGTAAAGGATGCACTAGGCCAGGCATCCAGAAGCCCACAGGCAGCAAGTGAACCACCCACATCTCACCACACGAAAGGCAGGTAAAAGGGACTGACCACTTCCCAGAGCCCTGGGGAGAGAAGAGGGTTGCCATGAACAAAGATGACAGGTACCTTATACACGGTGGTTTTATTTTCAATGGCATCTGCTATTTTCGTCATTGGAGAATGGAGCAACTTGATCTCCATTTCAAGTGGATCCGTGTCACCCAACAGCTCATCAGATTCTCCAGCGGCCAAGCCTTTAACACAACCAACACCACTGTCAGGGCCCTGGCTACCCTCTGTAGCCAGCCCCCCTGGTCAGGCCTCAGTGAAAAGGATACACAGATGCTTCCCAGGGAAGTCAGGTGCAGGAACTTTTCACTCCTGCTGAGAGGCCACATGACTAAGAATTAAACGTATGGGTTTTGCAGTAGGACATTCACTTGCTGGGAGCTGGACTCAGAGCTTCAGCTTTCTCATTTGGAAAATGGGAATTCCACAAGCCCTCTTCACACTGGGCTGCTGTGAAACATGGCAGATGCCTGTAATGCTCTGGCCCAAGATGCTGCTCTGTAAATGGCAGGCACTGGGATTCCCTCCCCAGGACCAGACTTTCTCCTCCTCTCTCTGGTCCCTTGCCTGGAGCTGGCCTCTACTGCAACCCTCAGATGTGCCCACTGCCCTGTGCCCCACTACCCTTATGCCTGCTTGTATAATTTTGTCCCTATTCCCTACACTTGGCCTTCTAATCCCTACTCACCCTTCAAGATCCAGCACTAGGGCCACCTCCTCCAGAAAACGCTCACCACTAACCTGTTCCTCACTGTCTTCTCAATTTCTCAGACCTCGATCTTTTGCCAAAATGCATTCTCAGTGATGGAGCACCTCTTGCCCTCACATCCAGCCAGGGTCAAGCATCATCATAAGAACATAAGCTCAAACCCTTCTCAACTGCCCTACTTAACAGAGGAGGAAACTAAGGCCAGGTGCAGTGGCTCATGCCTGTAATCCCAGCACTTTGGGAGGCCAAGGCAGGTGGATTGCTTGAAGCCAGGAGTTCGAGACCAGCCTGGCCAACATGGCAAAACCCCATCTCTACTAAAAATAAAAAAATTAGCCAGGCATGGTGGTGCACACCTCTAGTCCCAGCTACTCAGGCGGCTGAGGCACAAGAATCACTTGGCCCCAGGAGGCAGAGATTGCAGTAAGCCCAGATCATACCACTGCACTCCAGCCTGGGCAACAAAGCAAGACTCTGCCTCAAAAAAAAAAAAAAAAAAAAAAAAAAAGAAGAAGAAGAAACAAATTCAGACAGGGGGATGACCTGCCCAAAGCCACATGGGAAAACTAGAAAGCAGGCAAGTCCTCTTAACCTCGTGTGTAATACAAGGACACTAAAAGACCCAGAGAAGGAAAACTACTGGACCTCAAGAGAAAAAAATAGAGTAACTAGAAGCCAGGCTAGCCAAGGCTTCCTCAACTACCCCATAATGTCTACAGACAAGCCCAGAGGGCACTGGATACCTTCCTTAGGCAGTGTAGAGAATGAAGCAGGGAGCCACAAGCCAGGGCTGCAGAGAGTAGTATCTGAGGAGAGCAAACATTCTCAGGAGTTTCTGAGAGTCACATCTCTGCTCCCCAGCAAATAAGCATCTTAATAAAAACTAACATTTACTGAGCATCTATTTACTAAATGCCAGGCACTGTTGTTCTAAATGTCTTTTACATATTAAATAAATCCTCATAACTACCTTATCGGGTGGACTTATTGTCTCCATTTTACAGATAACATCATTGAGACAAAGAAGTGAAGTAATTTGTTTAGCATCACACAGTAAAAAGGAAACAAAGCTCGGATTTGAATCCAGGCAGTCTATACTTTTGGACACCCAGCTCCTCTGAGCTGGAAGAGTCTTCAACAGGGCAGGAGAACCGGGTCAAAGGCACCTCTGCTGATATCCTTTGGCAAATATCAGCTTTCTGTGACTTGGGTACCTTATTCACCAATGGGAGTAAGAAGGAAAATCTAGAAATGGACCTGAAATGGTTGTGAAAAAGCCTAAGGCAACATTAGAGAGTTTTTGAGAGAACATCTCAGTCCATTCCAGGTCCCAAGAGACAGGAATGGAGCCTCACATTTCCAGAGCACCTCAATGGGCACCAGGTACCTTCTTTCGTATTTACCAAAAGCTCGCAACAACCCTCCCCCCACCCCCCACCCTCCCTGCCAGGGCCAGATTAGAATTCCCCACCTTGCAGGAAAAGAAATTACGCCTCGAGCTGCTTAAGCAACTTGCCCAAAGCCCAAGTAGGGCCAAGGAAGCGGGAGGTGAAAGATGGGATTTGCTGTCAGGTCTGCGTGGCCCCACTAGTGCAAGACCAAGTGGACCCACCCCGCCCACACTTACATTCCATGGTGTCTTCATTGGCCTGCTCAGTATCCTCGATATCAAAGACCTCGGTCATTTCCTTAACAATCTCAGCACTGAGATGGGTGGGCAGAGTGTGAGTGGGTGGTGGTGGTATATAGAAGCTAATCTTCCCGCTGCATTGGGAAATAGGGGAGATTAGTGGTGCTGTCACTGAGAGAACCAATGACAATCCAAGAGACGATGAGTTTGTAGGCCAGAAACAGCAAGGGAACAAGAAAACCCAGACAGTGGCTTCTGAACAAGAAGGAGTTGAGTTGCTGGATAATCACTGGGCATAAAGTCTTGAGCAGGACATGACCTGGCACCTTGGCCATCCTTTGCCCCAAGACCCAGGAAGTCAAGCTGCCCCAACGGCAATGAGCACAGATGAGCGTTTGTGGAGCCAGGCTCCCAGTGGGCCTCACCCTTACCCCTAACCTCCTCCTCACCTCACCCAGTCAGCTAGGACAGCTTTGGCCGCCTGTTCCTGACTGTATAAGCCTCCCTTCTTCTTCTTCCCCAAACGGTGGGCCACTGCCGTAAGAAAGTGCTCAGTGGTCTGGAACCCAGAGACGCCATAATAGTTGGAAATCTGGTGACGGGAGGAAGGAGAGAAGTCATGAGGAAGAATGAAGGGCCCTTGGAGTAGGGCAGGGCATCGGCCAGGGCTCTGCTGCAGACCTCCTCCAGGTTGCAGCGCTGCAGGATGGTCTCCACTGGGGTCACAGGGTCTGCCAGCTTCTGCACGTGGACGCAGTTACGCAGGATGGTGCCCACCTCTGAGTTGGGCCCTGGGACAATGCCTGGAGCATCCAGCAGCCGGATGAACTTGTCCAGGTAGACCTCCTGCATGAATCTGGGGGCAGGGAAGAAGAAAGACCGGATGTGGCTGGCATCGTAGAGGCCCCAATCACGAAGGTGGGTCTGGGATGTGGGGGTTTAAAGGAGTGAGGGGAAGGTGTTATTAAAGATGAAGGTGGAGAGATGTAGAGCTGGAGGAGGGGTGACTTGGGCTCTACAGACTTGAGGCTAATTCTAATCTAGCATCTGCCACTGGGGACTGAGCTGCAGGACCCTTGGGCAGGCTTGACTCTCCAAGCCTCAGGTGCTTCATCCAGTCAACAGAGCTCCCATTAGTAGCCCAATCTTGCATGGTTATTCAGAAGCTTCAAGGCGCTAACCCGAACCACCCATCTGGGGACCTGCCTACACCTAGGATGTGTCAGGAAAATGAGGGCTATGAGACTCCCATGCCTGGGGAAAGCATCAGGGGATGGTCCACGATAAGGAAAGGGACAGGGGCTGAAGGCATGGGAGTTGGGGGGAAATGGTAGGGTCAAGGAATTGTGGAGTAGGGGAGCAGGCAGGTGCTTACTTGGTAATTCCAGGAACAGCTCCCACACTGCATGCGCGGCTGCGCTTCAGGCTATTGATTAGGCTGCTCTTCCCAACGTTGGGAAGACCTACAAAGTAGCAGCAGATGGCTCAGGGCAGAAGAGGCCCTCAGGAACACTCAGGCCAGCCTGTGTGAGGGAGGCCCAGCCAGGGGCAGTAACCAGGTCATGGGGAAACCAAAAAATTGAGCCTGGCCTCCTCCCTTCCCACCCCGGGCCCTGACAAAGCCCCTACAGGGCCTTTCTACCTCTCCCCTCCATTTGTGAGCATGCTAGATAGGTATGTCCCTCTCTCTAGATGTGACACCAACCTCCCACCCACAATCAGCCAGGCAGAGGTCCTCAACGCAAGGCCTCAGTGGCACAATCCAACAGAAGGTGGACATCAAGAAATGTCTAAGAAACAGAGAACAACCTGTCTGGGTGTATCATTCCATGGATGGGGATGGAGGTCATCTCCAGATGCCAGTCTCTCTGTGCAGCTGTCTACCTGAGGTGTGTATTTTGCTGTTTGGGCATCTGTCAGCCATTCTCAGCCTGTGGATGTCTTTGTGTTTCCCCTCACTGGGCCTCATTCTCACCGTTCTCTTTCTGTATGTGCTCAATTTACATGTGTGTACTATTGTCTCAAGCATATACTTGTTTCAACCCGAGAAAGCTGATTGCCTAAAGGAAAAAAAAGTATATGTCTAAGTATACCTCTCGTGCATGAAGCCTCTGCACACCTCTCTCCCCCCTCCCTCTCTCTAGGTCATTCTCATTCTAAATATCGCTATGCATGAAAGTCTCTGCATCTCTCTCTCTCTCTCTGTCATTCCCATTCTCAGTATCACCACTTTTTCCTTTTCCTGTCTCTCCCACTCAGTCTCTTTCTCTATCTTATCTTTGTTTCTCTCTGTGCCTCTGTATCGAAGTACCTCTCTCTCTGCCAATTTGTCTGTCTCTCATTCTGGCCATTGTTCTTTTCTGATTCTCTCCACCCCACCAATTCTGCCTCTATTTATAATTCCCTCCATGCCAACTCCTGTCAGCCTCTGTCCACGCTCCTTGTCTCTGTGGGCTGGTCACTTCGTGGGTGCCTCTCTGTATGTGTCTCACGGTGTCTCTTCTACTCTCTCCCTGTCTGCGCCTCCTTAACCTCCTCTCTGTATGTCTCTATTTCTCTCTGTACAGGTACACATACCTGCCTTATCGTGACATGTCTGTGTATTTGTGTCCCTCTGTGACTCTGGGTACGTGATTATGTTCAAGGGTCAAAGTGTATGTGGGCACATGTGTGTCTTTTCTTTGAGACAGAGTCTCGTTCTGTTGCCCAGGCTGGATCTCAACAGTGGCATGATCTCAACTCACTGTAACCTCCACCTCCCAGATTCAAGCTATTCTCCTGCCTCGGCCTCCTGAGTACCTGAGATTACAGATGCCCGCCACCACACCCAGCTAATTTTTGTGTTTTTAGTAGACGTGGGGTTTTGCCATGTTGGCCATGCTGGTCTCAAACTCCTGACCTCAAGTGATCTGTGCACCTCAGCCTCCCAAAGTGCTGGGGCTACAGGCATGAATGAGCTGCCACATCCGGCCCTCCTTGTGGTTCTATGTGCAATGAGGGAGCAGCACTGGGGTGGGTGTGGGGGCAAAGGGCTTGGTCTGCATGCATTTTGACTCTGGCTCTGTCTCTCTAGATGTGCCTCCTCTGGATCTCTGGGTCTGTAGCGTGGGTCTGTGTATGTGTTTGTGGATCTGTATGTGTAAGAGCTATGTGTATGTGTTCCTCTGTATCTACAGCCTTGTCCAGTCTGCTTCCATGTATCTCTCTCTCTGAATCTGTCTCTATCCCTGTAGTGTGTTTGTCTCTCTCATTCTTTCTTTAGGAATACATCTGCCTCTCTACATACATGGGTTATCTCTGCCCTTCCTATGTCTCCCTCAGCAGATCTCTGTATGCATGTCTGTCTCTATGTCCCTTTTGGTGTTTCTGATTGTATCTCCCTCTTTGCATGCCTCCATCATGTAAATTTGTCTCCTCTTTCCATTCCCCACCAACCCTGCCATCTGGCTTCCCAGTGCGTTCTCTGTGTCTTCTTCTGTATCTATCCCGGTATGCATACCTATACCCTCTCAGCGGCTAGCTCTCTCTCCAATGTCTTTCTCACGTGGCTTCACATTCTCTCTCTGGTCATCTATCTCTGCCTCTCTCAATTTCCCTACTCCATTCCCATCATTCCTCCCTCAGGAACCTGTGTTCCAGAAAGGCCTAGGTTTGATCCTCAGCTCTGCCTTGTCTTGCACAAGGCTGGGCAACAAAAGTCCCTTTGTCCTTCTCTGGGCCTCACTCAGAATTCTCATCTGTAAAAGGCAGATGGTCACCCCACCCTCCCACAGCTCTGACAGGATGAGACGGTGCCAACTCCAAGCCTGGCACCCTGCATTTGCTCCATGGATCTAATACTCAATACACAGTGATGCCCACCCATCCAAATTACAAGTCATGAAACCCTTCCTGAACCACTCCTCTCTTCCCCTAAAAGACAACGAAGCTCCCAGGATCCTTTCCCCCAGTAAAGTGTCCGCCCAAGAAAGAAGCCTGGGCCCCATGACCACCCAGCAGGTCTTACCCACAACACCCACACGAATGTGGGTGCGCACTTCACCAAGGCGGCAATAGTTCCCCAGAACCCTCATGAGGTTTTCAGCTCCAAAGCAGGCTTTGCTTTTCAGCAGTGACTCAGAGGCCTGATCTACTGGTATGCTGCAACGATTCTGGAAAATAAAATGAATATTAAAGAGACATCAGGTGGTAGATGAGGTCTGAGCCCAGATTTAACTTTCAGGGCCTCCCTATGATCACTGAGCTCCTCAGCCTGAAACAGAAGGCTTCTCACACAGATCTTGAACACGTGTCACTTCCCCATTCCCCTCCACTGTCTTTGTGTCTCCAGTCTTCTCTGCCCCTGCCTCTGCCTGGACACATGTCACCTGCCTCCCTTGGCAGTGGCCGGATGACATCCTGGCTCTAGATAGGGCAGGTTTGAGCTCCAGGTCTACTTCTCACAGGCCTATGTCCAGCAAAGCCTGCTTCCCTTCTCCAGGCCCTGTGTGCACAACAGGGATGCCCACCCTCCCTGCCTACGCAGGGATGAGCGGCAGCCTGGCCCACAGCCTACCCTCCCTCAATTCCTCACACATGACAAGGCCATCCCAACCTTTACTCCTGATGCCACCTATTTACTCCTGATGCCACCTCCTCTGCCCAGAATTTCCTCCCTCCTCTTCCCTTACTTTTTTTCTTTGAGACAGAGTCTTACTCTGTCACCCAGGCAGGAGTGTGGTGGCACAATCTTGGCTCACTGCAACGTCCACCTCCTGGGTTCAAACGATTCTCATGCCTCAACCTCCCGAGTAGCTGGGACTACAGGCATGCACCACCACACCCGGCTAATTTTTGTATTTTTAGTAGAGACAGGGTTTCGCCATGTTGGTCAGGCTGGTCTCAAACTCCTGGCATCAAGCAGTCTGCCCACCTTGGCCTCCCAAAGTGCTGGGATTACAGGCGTGAGGCACCGCGCCCAGCCACAGAATTGTTTCCAATATCACAAAATTGGAATTAGCCTATACATCCACCAATAAGAAAGAGGTTAAAAAGCTATATCCTAAAAGTGGAATACAAATGAAATACAGCTGTTAGAAAAAGTGGCTTCTGGCCAGGTGTTATGGCTCATGCCTGTAATCCACCACTTTGGGAGGCCAAGGCAGACGGATCACTTGAGGTCACAAGTTTAAGACCAGCCTGGCCAACATGGCAAAACCACGTCTCTAAAAATACAAAAATTAGCTGGGCATGGTGGCATGCGCCTGTAATCCCAGCTACTTGGGAGGCTGAGGCAGGAAAATCGCTTGAACCCAGGAGGCAGAGGTTTGCAGTGACCCAAGACTGCACCAGTGCACACCAGCCTGGGCGATAGAGTGAGACGTCACCTCAAAAAAGAAAAAAGAAAAAAAAAAAAGAAAGAAAAGAAAAGGCAGCTTCTATTTTTGCCATCAAAAAGGCCAAGAAGCTGGGCATGGTGGCTCACACCTGTAATCCCAGCACTTTGGGAAGCTGAAGCAGGTGGATCACTTGAGGTCAGGAGTTCAAGATCAGCCTGACCAACATGGTGAAACCCTGTCTCTACTAAAAATACAAAATTAGCCAAGCGTGGTGGCGCATGCCTGTCATCCCAGCTACTCGGGAGGCTGAGGGAAGAGAATCGCTTGAACCTGGGAGGCAGAAGTTGCAGTGAGCCGAGATCGTGCCATCCCACTCCGGCCTGGGCAACAAGAGTGAAACTCCATCTCAAAAAAAATTAAAGTGAAAATTTTAAGAAGGCCAAGAAAATGTAAATAAGGTATCATGTTTCTGAAAAGTTTAACAGTTTAATGCTATCAAATGTTGCCAAGGGTGCAGGAAAAGAGGCCCTCTCACGCATTCATCTACCCCACTGGTGGGAGTATAAATTGGTACAGCCATCATGGAGGGCGATTCATCAGTGTATAGGTAAAAGTAAAATGCAGAAAGGCTATGACCCAGCCACTCCCTTTCTCTACCTCACCTACAAACACACACCTGCCCATGTGCCAAGGAGACACATGCAAGGGTATTTGCAGAAGCCCAGGTTATAACGATAAAAAACTGGAAACTAATTGTATTCAGCATCAAAAAGGCACATGTCTATAGAAAGATGTCCAAGAGAAAAAAAACTAAGCCACAGAATGATATACATAATACTTCCAAACAGTATTCCCTCTTTATATATACACTTCTATGTATATCCAAAGCACAGAATAACGTTTGGAAGAAGGCCGAGTGCAGTGGCTTACGCCTGTAATCTCCACACTTTGGAAGGCTGAGATGGGAGGGTCACTTGAGGCCAGGAGTTTGAGACCAGAGTGGTCAACAAAGCAAGACCCCCATCTCTACAAAAATATAAAACATAAAAATTAGCCTGGCATGGAGGCATGCACCTATAGTCCAAGGTACTCAGGAGGCTGAGGCAGGAGGATGTCTTGAGCCTAGGAGTTTGAGACTTCAATGAGCTATCATCACACCACTGCACTGAGGCCTGGATGACCAATTGAGACCCTGTATCTAAAATAAAGTCTGGAAGAATACACACCAAACTGTCAATGGTAGTTACCTCTGGGCATGAATAAAGAGACTAGAATTAGGGAGACTGGTGAAAAGGTATTTAAGCTTTATCTGTAGTTAATTTTATTTTTTCTACTTTATTTTTTAATAAGTTTAACATCCAATGCAAAATTGAAAAAAATGTCCCTTAGTATCCAATTTCTCTCCCAGAAGCAATCAGTTTCTGTATTAATATTTTATAATGAATACATATTTCTCTATTAATGATATAATTGGGAAAAACTGTGATTTGTTTCAAAGAGAAAAATGACTGGAGGTATATGTATTTTTTAAAGTTAACAAGTAGTTGGTTGTGCACAGTGGCTCACACCTATAATCCTAGCATGTTGGGAGGCCAAGGCTGGTGGATCACCTGAGGTCAGGAGTTCGAGACCAGCCTGGCCAACATGGTGAAACCCCAACTCTACTAAAAAAAAAAAAAATACAAAACTTAGCCACAATCCTAGCTACTCTGGAGGCTGAGGCACAAGAATCACTTGAACCCAGGAAGCAGAGATTGCAGTGGGCCGAGATAGTGCCACTGCACTCCAGCCTGGGTGACAAAGTGAGACTTTGTCTCAAAAAATAAAAAATAAAGTTAGACTGGGAGCAGTGGCCTGTAATCCCAGCACTTTGGGAGGCCAAGGCGGGTGGATCACCTGAGGTCAGGAGCTTGAGCCCAGCCTGGCCAACATGACGAAACCCCATCTCTACAAAAAATACAAAAATTAGCCGGGCATGGTGGCACGCGCCTATAGTCCCAGCTACTCAGGAGGCTGAGGCAGGAGAATTGCTTGAACCTGGTGGGGGCAGCGGTTGCGGTGAGCCAAGATCACGCCATTGCACTCCAGCCTGGGTGACAGAGTGAGACTCTGTCTCAAATAAATAAATAAATAAATAAACAAGTAGTTAACTGTATTTTACAAATTCTCCATAGACATTATGTTTTATCCTTACAACTGAAAAAAAAGAAATGTTTCCTGAAGAGTGATAATATAGGAAGAAGTGAAGTGAAACTAATATTAAGAAGTCACCAGCCAGGCATGGTGGCTCATGCCTGTAATCCCAGCACATTGGGAGGCCAAGGCAGGTGGATCACCTGAAGTCAGGAGTTCAAGACAAGCCTGGTCAACATGGTGAAACCCCATCTCTACTAAAAATACAAAAATTAGCAAGGCATGGTGACGCGTGCTTATAATCCCAGCTACTTGGGAGGCTGAGGCAGGAGAGTCATTTGAGCCCAGGAGGTGGAGGTTGCAGTGAGCCGAGATCGCGCCATTGCACTCCAACCTGGGCAACAAAAGTGAAACTCCGTCTCAAAAAAAACAAAAAGAAAAAAAAGTCTCTTGGTGGAGCAAAAAGCTCAAAGTTGAAGGCCCAGTTCTAATACTAAAGGGCTGGAGGTTCCAGTCCAAGTCACAACTCCCCCCAACTCTGGCCCCAAACTACCCTGAAAGCGGCTAGATGACCCTAGCCCCAGGCTTACCAGGTTTTTGACCTGATGCTGGGTACTGGCCTTGAAAGCCACAGTTGGCAACTCATTGCGAAGGTAATCCAGCCATTTCTCCACAACCTCCTTGGGGACCAGGTCTGGGGTAAATATAGGAACAGATGGGGCTGGTAAGCAGAACAACACCTCCATGGTTCCCTCCAAAGACACCTCCACCCATACCCAAAGCTAGGCCCACCTACCATCAACAGGTCTCTCGAATGGCCCTGTCATTCCCATCCAGTCCGCAGGTTGGAGTTAGAAAGAACAGTCTGGTCTATGGGTTGCGTTAACCCTCCCTGAGGGGGCCTCTGTTCCCTCAGGGAATGGACAAACTAGCTTTCTGGTCCCAAACGTTCTCTTTCCAAAACAGCGTCAGGAGCATCAGAGGCCTCCTAAATATTGTTTCCTATCCCCTCTCTGGGTCATTCTAGGTTGGGCCAAATGTCAAAGATAACCCTAACAAGAATGGCTATCATGTGTGACGTACGGACCACCATGTACCAAGCATTTTATCATTACTTCTCATAACGAATCTGTGAGGTTGGGATACTCATGGCCCATTTTACAGCTAGAGAAACGGGAGCTCTTGGAAGTGGCATGACTTATTCAGTGTCTCAGAGAAAAGAATCAGGACAGGTGAGGGGCCGAACCCCAGACCTGAGTGACTCCTGAGCCCATGTGCTCCTCTGCCCCAGGCTGTGAGTTCCAGCATGAGGGAGGAGGAACTCTCCAAGGTTGTCCAATCACAGAGAAGGCTCAAAATGGCAAGAATAGGAGACTGAAAGGCAGACAGGCTTGGACTCCACACCTAACTTGTACTATACTCTGTGATACAGGCTTTGAAAATCAGAACAAAAATTTCTACTTTAAATGACTATTATGAGTATCACTGAGTTGCTGGGTTCAGTGTCTGGTCCAAGCTAGACGTTAAAGATGACCTGCCCACCTTCCCTGTCACACCCAATCCTGCCTAACACCCACCAATCTTGTTCAAGACCAGGACCAGCTTCTTGTTGCCTTGTGCTCGCAGGACAGCCTCCTCCATTTGGAAGCAGCGGCAGCCTAATGGGTCTCTGGCATCCAGGACTTCCAGAATCACATCAGAGTATTCCACCACCTGCAGGGCAGAGGACCAGGGGATAAGGGCAGGGAAAGGATAGGGTAGCAGTGACGCAGTCCCATGAAACAAAAAGTCTCCATCTCAGTCAGGAAAAAACAGAAATGGAGAGGAAATGAGGCTGGACTGGAACCCTCCCCCGAAAGCCTGAAGAAATGGAACCCTGTACCTTACGGAACTCCTTGTAATAAGCCTTCCTTGTGGCCTCGTCATCCAGCTGAGGAAACATATTTAATTCCTGCAAAACTTCCTCCTAAAGGAGAAAAAAAAGAGAATGGTCCAGGGGAGGAGGGGGAGAGAGAGAGAAAGAGAAGCAGGGCTTTGGAAACTATAGGAGGCTTAAAAAATCATGTGAGTCCTGGCCATCAGAGAAATGCAAATCAAAACCACAATGAGATACCATCTCACATCAGTCAGAATGGCGATCATTAAAAAGTCAGGAAACAACAGGTGCTGGAGAGGATGTGGAGAAATAGGAACACTTTTACAGTGTTGGTGGGACTGGAAACTAGTTCAACCATTGTGGAAGACAGTGTGGCGATTCCTCAAGGATCTACAACTAGAAATACCATTTGACCCAGCCATCCCATTACTGGGTATATATCCAAAGGATTATAAATAATGTTACTATAAAGACACAGGCACACCTATGTTTACTGCAGCACTATTCACAATAGCAAAGACTTGGAACCAACCCAAATGTCCATCAATGATAGACTGGATTAAGAAAATGTGGCACATATACACCATGGAATACTATGCAGCCATAAAAAAGGGTGAGTTCATGTCCTTTGTAGGGACATGGATGCAGCTGGAAACCATCATTCTCAGCAAACTATCGCAAGGACAGAAAACCAAACACCGCATGTTCTCACTCATAGGTGGGAATTGAACAATGAGAACACTCGGACACACGAAGGGGAACATCACACACCAGAGCCTGTCATGGGGTGGGGGGAGGGGGGAGGGATAGCATTAGGAGATATACCTGAATGACGAGTTAATGGGTACAGCACACTAACATGGCACATGGACACATATGTAACAAACCTGCACGTTGTGCACATGTACCCTAGAACTTAAAGTAAAATAATAATTAAAAAAAAAATCATGGGAGTCTCAGGCCACTAAAAAGTAGCTTTGACTAACCAATAAAGCTGGGAACTGGAAGAAAA
Organism: Theropithecus gelada; assembly: GCF_003255815.1. Taxonomy (NCBI): domain Eukaryota; kingdom Metazoa; phylum Chordata; class Mammalia; order Primates; family Cercopithecidae; genus Theropithecus; species Theropithecus gelada. The sequence goes on from NC_037689.1 coordinate 4,946,943, forward strand.
ATGGACAGAACCCCATGGTTCATGTGTGTGCCTATGTGTATGCCTGTGCTCAAGCACCAGGTAGAGACCTGAGTGTGCACATGGGTGTGAAAGGGAGGGATGGAAGAGGGAGGTGTGAAAAAAACAATCTATGAGGGACATAGGATGGGGGAGGCATACACACTGCATGTCAGAAAAGGGAGTATGAGCTGGCAAGTGTGTATTCTGTGTGTGAGACAAGAACATCTGCCAAAAAGGCAGCAAGAAGCCCCAGAAGGAAGACAACATTCCCTCACATATGCTCCTCTCTGTCTCTCAATCCTCTCCTCATACTCTCGCTCCCTCTGCCCCAACCCCATCCCCTGGTCACATGTAACTCTCCCGGCCCCCGATCCCACCACCAGCCCCAGTCTTTAGGCTCAACCTTGGGAGAGAGGAGCTCTCCAGGGGTGTCCAGTCACAGGTAAGGCTCAAAATGGCCCTTTATCTCCCTCTATCCCTCCCTTCCTCCCTTTGACCATCCCCACGGTTTTCCATCGTCTCTACACTGATTCCCTTGTTCCCCTCCAACAACTTCACACCCTTCCTTCTTCCCTTTCACAGAAAAACGGCAAAAGATGCTTTGAGCAAACCTACCCAGGGGCAAGGACTGCACTCTTACCTTACGCTCAAACTCCTCCTGGCGTCTTAGGACATCCTGACAGTAGCTCTCGATGGTCCTGCGTTTTTGTCTTTCATGCTCCCGGGCAGCTTGCTGCTTCTCCTTCATCTCCTCAACCTAACAAGTGAACACACACTGGGACTGGAGCTGACTGGGTCTGCAGCCTAAGGGAGGGATGGGTGACAGACAGAGGAAATGGCACGACATGGCAGAGGTGGGAGGAGCAGGGTCCAGGGAGAGGGAAGATATGACAGCAGGAAATGAGGGTTTGAGAAGAAGAAAAAGAGAGATGAAGGGAAGAGTGGCAGAGAAAAATAAAAAGAGAGTATAAAAAGCAGAGAGAGAATGTATACTAGGCAGGTGGAACCACTTACGACCAGAGATGGAAAGAAGCCAATGTCTTGGGACGCTTCATCATTTAAAGATAAGGAAGAAGGCCGGGCAGGGTGGCTCACGCCTGTAATCTCAGCACTTTGGGAGGCCAAGGCAGGTGGATTACCTGAGGTCAGGAGTTCAAGACCAGCCTGACCAACATGGTGAAACCCCATCTCTACTAAAAATACAAAATTAGCCGGGCGCAGTGGTGTGCACCAGTAATCCCAGCTACTAAGGAGGCTGAGGCAGGAGAATCGCTTGAACCCGGGTGGTAGAGGTTGCAGTGAGCCGAGATCATACCATTGCACTCCAGCCGGGGCAACAAAGTGAAACTCTGTCTAAAAAAAAAAAAAAAAAAAAAGAAAGAGGAAAAAGTGGCAAAAGAGACTGTCAGTGGCTAGTCAAAGAAGAAGAAAGACATCCAGGAGAGTGAGATGACAAGAAAGTCCACGTGCTTCAAAGAAAGCATGGCCTCAAATGCTGAGCATTCTGATAAGATGAGGGAAGAACACTATCCATGAATGTGATGTCAGGGAAGGCGCTGATGAGGCCAGCAGGGGTAGTGTCAGCAGAGCAGTGGAAACATAAGCCGGACAGCAATGGACTGGGTGGTGAGCAAATGGTAACATAAATCCAGTATCATGGTAACCTCCCTCTCTCCCGGCTTCCACAAATAGGCTCAACAACCCTAACAACTCTTGCCTTTGCCCTTCCATTCAACACTTCTGCAGACCTGGCATTCAAGGCAGGCCCTCTCTCTCCCCACCAAGGCAAAAAGCTTACCCTCTTCTTCTTTAATTCAGTCTCTCGATTGGCATGATCATTGGGGTGAACAAAATGAGGTGCAGAGGGCACTTTGGAGGTTGCTTTCTTCCCATTTTGCTTTGCAGTCTGGCCACCACATAAGAGAAAAAAAAACAGAGGTAATGAACCCATGGAAATCACCTCAAAAAGGCAGCAAGAAGCCCTAGAAGGAAGACAATATCCCCTCATAAACGCCCCTTCTATCTCTCAATCCTCTCATCCTCCCACTCCCAAGATGAGCAGCAGGAGTTAAAGCTTCTCAGAGAAGTGTAGTTGTGGGGACAAAGAAAGGAGAGGTAGGCAAAAAGGGTTCCATCCCCAAAGATCTGCCTGTCTGGCTGGTAGAGCTCCTCTCTCCCATAGCCAGGCAGGGACTGACAAGAGACCTCTCAGAGGGGAAGGGCAGCTGGGAAGGTTTCCCAAGGCCCAGGGAAAACCTTTCCAGACAAGTGACTCTCAAAAGAGTGGTCCTGGCCGGGCGCGGTGGCTCAAGCCTGTAATCCCAGCACTTTGGGAGACCGAGGCGGGTGGATCACGAGGTCAGGAGATCGAGACTATCCTGGCTAACATGGTGAAACCCCGTCTCTACTAAAAATACAAAAAATTAGCCGGGCACGGTGGCGGGCGCCTGTAGTCCCAGCTACTTGGGAGGCTGAGGCCGGAGAATGGTGTGAACCCGGGAGGCGGAGCTTGCAGTGAGCCGAGATCACGCCACTGCACTCCAGCCTGGGAGACACAGTGAGACTCCGTCTCAAAAAAAAAAAAAAAAAAAAAAGAGTGGTCCTCAGACCAGCAGTAGCAGCAGCACCTGGGAGCTTGCTAGAAATACAAATCATCGGATGCCATGCCAGACCTACTGAATCAGAAACTCTGAGGTGGGGCCCAGCAATCGATGTTTTCCCCCATCCTCCAGGTGATTCTAGAGGACTGGTTAAAGTTTGAGAGCTTCACCCACGCTAAACTGTGAGAACCCAAGCATTCTCTGGCCTATACCTTCTTCTCCTTGCTCTTTCCCAAGCCTTACTTACCTACACCTTTCCCAGCAGGACCAGGAGATCCAGGAACCAAAGATGATGTTTTGGCCTCCCTCTTCTCCATAAGAAACAGGGACTTGAGAATCAGACAGTCTCAAATCCCAGTTGTGTTACCTTGAACCTAGGAACTTTCTCACTGACAGTTTTCTCAACTAAAACATGGGGATAATGATAATCCCTACCAAGGTAAATCAAGCACGAAGCTGCATATGGCTTGGGAAAAATGCTGCTGATTCTCTGCTGTGGCCACCCAGAAAGGGAGGGAAAGCCAGATCCACTGACTCCAATGTGGCACTCTGTCCAGAGTCACCCAATATTTACTGGGTTTAGTGGGCCTCTCCCGGGACAAGCAACCTGCTCTTGACCTTCCCATCAACAACAGGCATGCCTTACCTGAGGGCAGGGCCAACTTATCTTCCTGTGGCCCTTGGAACCTTCACTTGGCTTTTTATTTTCTACAAAAGAAAGAAAAGAGCCGTCATCTACCTACTCGATATTTGTTGACACCTGAATCAAGGCCAGGCCACACTGGGAACCTAGCTAGGAAGCCTCAGATACCATGTCTGTCTAGATCCAGCACAAGACAAGAGATGCCGATGGCAGCAATAGTATTGGAGGAAGTACTGGATATAACATTTGCAACATTATTTCATTGCAAACTCAAATAATTCTGAGACGAATTCTGTACAGAGAGTAACCTGAATGTGTGCTTGTGACTCCTCTTTCCCCCAGAGCTTCCTACTGGGGGCAACTCAACAAGTGCCAGGCTGAGGTGAGGGAGTTTTTTTAAGTGCCAGGCTGAGGTGAGGGAGTTGGCAGCATGAGAAGGTAATCTAAGGAGTCCCAGCCCACTAAGCCTGGGCAGATGCCCTCAGTATGTAGGGAAACAACTGTCCCTTCCTGCTGACCCTGCTCAGGCCATTGCCTCCAAAGGGACTTGACCCACTCAGCCAAAATGCTGCCGCCTGCCTCAGATACAAAAAGGAGAGATCTACCACTTCTCCAATCATGACTTGGCAAAGCCCAGGAACTTATGAGGCCTCTCCCCTTCTTCAATAAGAAGTCCCATCTCTCATCCCGTTCACAGTTGGCCTATTAGAAAGAATGGCTCCCTTTAATTCTTACCACCTTCACAGGGGTTCAAGGAATTCCTACAGAGACAGGAGTTTCTAGAAGGTCAGGATATATACAAACAAATATATTATATGAGCAGCTCAAGAATACCACACAGAGAACAGGCTCCACAATTACATCAGTTGACTCCCACTGCAGAGTTAATGTAGGAAACAGAACTTAAATTCTACTGCAAATTCTTTTTTTTTTTTTTTTTTTTATTTTTATTTTGAGACCGACCCTTGCTCTATTGCCCAGGATGGAGTGCAGTGGTATGATCTGGGCTCACTGCAACCTCTGTCTCCCAGGTTCAAGCGACTCTCCTGCCTCAGCCTCCCAAATTCATATACAAAAATACGAATTTTTATATTTTTAGTAGAGACGGGGTTTTGCCATGTTAGCCAGGCTAGTCTCGAGCTACTGCAAATTCTCAAGGAGAATCAAGAAGATACTTCAAAGGAACTGTGTGAGAAAAAAAGATTTCCCAAAACTTGACACTGAATAAAAATTCAAAAGCCAGGTGCAGTGGCACATGCCTGTAGTCCCAGCTACATGGGAGGTTAAGGTAGGAGGATCCCTTGAGCCCAGGAGTTCTAATCCAGCCTGGGCAACATAGCAAGACTCCATTTCTCAAAAAAAAAATACACAAACACAGACTGCTCTAACAGTCAAAACTGAAGCTGGGCACATTGGCACCTGCCTGTTGGTTCGAGAGTTCGAGAGTTCGAGAGTTCGAGAACAGCCTAGGCAACATAGTGAGACTCTGTCTCTTAAAAAAAATTCAATAGAAATAGTGAAAAACAAAAAAGACATCACTAACAATCAAATTAATAAGCTAGAAAACCAAAGGAGGGAGCTTACTTAGAGCAAAAATTCAAAGAAATGGAAATGATGAGCACAAATATAAAAGAAAAAATGGACAATAGAGCCAAGAAAGCTAAAATCTAAACAACAGGAGTTCCTGAAAGAGAAAAGGGTACAAATGGAGAAGCAATAATTTTCTGAAATAACAGATGAAAGTTCCTTAAGTTGAACATAGGCTTGAGGTTTCAGATTGGACAGAAACAGGTAGCAACAAGATTAACAACCAAGGCTGGGCACCATGGCTCACCCTGTCATCCCAGCATTTTGGGAGGCTGAAGTGGGAGGATCGCTTGACACCAGGAGTTTGAGACTAATCCAGGCAACATAGTGAGACCTCGTCTATACAAAAAAAAATTTTTAATTAGCCCAGTGTGGCGGCGCGCACCTGTAGTCCTAGCTCTCAGGAAGCTGAGGCAGGAGGACTGGTTGATCCCAGGAGTTCAAAGTTACAGTGAGCTACGATGGCACCACTGCACTCCAGCCTGGACAACAGAGACCCTGCCTCAAAAAAAAAAAAAAAAGAAAAGAAAAGAAAAAAAAAAGATTAACAACCAAAAAGACATACCCTGAACATATCCTGATGAAATTTCTGAACTCCAAAGATAAAGAGAGAAAATTCTAACCAATAGATCACTCTTACTATGTGAAGGTAACAAAAAGACATTTTCAGGTGAGCAAAGATTACCACTTGTCTTTTTTTCTTTTTTTTCTTTCTTTCTTTCTTTTTTTTTTTGAGACAGAGTCTTGCTCTGTCACCCAGGCTGGAGTGCAGTGGTGCCACCTCAGCTCACTACAACCTCCACCTCCTGGGTTCAAGGAAATCTCCTGCCTCAGCCTCCAGAGTAGCTGGGATTACAGGTGTGCACCACTGTGCCTGGCTAATTTTTGTATTTTTACAAAAGATGGGGTTTTGCCATGTTGGCCAGGCTGGTCTCAAACTCCCGGCCTCAAGTCATTGGCTCGCCTCAGCCTCCCAAAGTGCTCGGATTACAGGCATGAGCCACCACGCCTGGCCCTGTGTTTCCTTTTGGATAAAACTACTGGCAAAATAAAAATTAAATCAGAATAAAGATCCCAAGCAAAAGGAAACAAATAGTGGTGGACAGGAAATCTACTAAAACTTATCACTGAGGCCAGGAGTGATGGCTCACAGCTACAATCCCTGCACTTCGGGAGGCCAAGGCGGGTAGATCACTTGAGCTCAGAAGTTCAAGACCAGTCTGGCCAACATGGTGAAACCCATCTCTACTAAAAATACAAAAATTAGCCAGGCGTGATGGCACACAACTGTAATCCCAGCTACTCAGGAGACTGAGGCAGGAGAATCTCTTGAATCCGGGAGGTGGAGGCTGCAATGAGCCGAGATGGTGTCACTGCACTCCAGTCTGGACAGCACAGTGAGACTCCATCAAAAAAAAAACAAAAAAAAAAAAAAAGAAAAAAAGAAAGAAAGAAAGAAAGAAAGAAAGAAAGAAAGAAAGAAAGAAAGAAAGAAAGAAAGAAAGAGAAAAGAAAATCACTGAATGTAAACAAGCAAGCTCTCATGTGGCTAAGAACTGGAAGATATATTAAGAAAGGATTCTAAGGGCCAGCCGCAGCGGCTCACACCTATAATCCCAGCACTTTGGGAGGCCGAGGTAAGTGGATCATTTAAGCTCAGTAGTTCAAGACCAGCCTGGGCAACATGGTGAAACCCCATCTCTACAAAAAAATGCAAAAATCAGCTGGGGGCCAGGTGCGGTGACTCGCGCCTGTAATCCCAGCACTTTGGGAGACCAAGGTGGATGGATCACTTGAGGTCAGGAGTTTGAGACCAGCCTGCCCAATGTGGTGAAACCTCGTCTCTACTAAAAATACAAAAATTAGCTGGGTGTGTTGGCACACGCCTGTAAGCCCAGCTACTCGAGAGGCTGAGGCAGGAGAATTGAGTGAACCCAGGAGTGGAGGTTGCGGTGAGCCAAGATCGCACCACTGCACTCCAGCCTGGGCGACAGACCAAGACTCTGTCTCAAAAAAAAATTAGCCAGGTGTGATGGCACATGCCTGTTGTCCCAGCTACTCAGGAGGATGAGGCAGGAAGATCACTTGAGCCCAGGAGGCAGAGGTTGCAGTGAGCCATGATCACACCACTACACTCTAGCCTGGCCGACAGAGTGAGACCCTGTCTCAAAAAAACAAACAAACAAAAAAAAGGATTCTTAAAATCCAAGAAGCATATCATAAGGAAATAGTTCAGAACTGAAATATCAAATGATTTCAACAAAATCCAGAAATCAAGTAATGGGGGTTGGAAAAGCAAAAGCATGAAAGCATGCTAAAGGTTTCATTTTGAAAGGGTAGGTTACAAAATAGTCATTATTTAACTTTGGTAAAGTGATAGAGAAATACAGAATTAATTATGTTTGATATAAATATGAATACAATTACCAACATAACTTTAATTACTGATGGAGAATTGTTTAAAAACTTCATCAAGTTAGCAAAGCATAAATAAGGGAGTAAGAGGAAACAAAATAAACAATAAATATAAAATAAGATGGTACAGGGCCGTGCATGGTGGCTCACACCTGTAATCCCAGCACTTTGGAAGGCTGAGGTGGGCGCATCACGAGATCAGGAGTTCGAGACCAGCCTGGCCAACATGGTGAAACCCTGTCTGCACTAAAAATACAAAAATTAACTGGGTATGGTGGCAGGCACCTGTAATCCCAGCTACTCAGGAGGCTGAGGCAAGAGAATCGCTTGAACCCAGGAGGCGGAGGTTGCAGTGAGCTGAGATCGCACCATTGCACTCCAGCCTGGGTGACAGGGCGAGACTGCGTCTCAAAAAAATAAATAAATAAATAATAAGACAGTAGAAATCTGACCAGACATAAACGTCTCATAACAAATGTGAATGGGTCAAATTTAAATAAACAGTATAAATAAACACAAAACAGACCTCCAGTCTCCTTTCTTCTGAAGTACTCATGTTGCAACAACAACAACAAAAAAAATGTGAGGTTTGGAATGAACCAGGTCTGGACATTTTACTCAACAATTTCCATCAGCCTAACTTCCCTGGAAACTGAGTGCCTGCAATGGATACAAGCACACAATGAAAGAAAATACATCACTTGGAGAGAAAAAGAATGTGCTTCAGAGGGGAGAAGAGAAGCGGGGAGGGAAAAAGAAGGGGGTACAGTCAGTCATCCCTCCCAGCACTCAGGAGCCTCTGCTCATAGATTTTTCAACAACTCCAGAGAGAAAACAGCTACCATTTTATAACCAGCAGATATTCTTACTCTGGCTCAACAACTACCTAGCTATATGACCTTGAAGAATTTTTTAAAACCTCTCTGAGCCTCAATGCATCCACCAACATCATCTAGGCCTAAAATCACCAATTTATCAGTACTCAAAAGCAGATCTCTGTATTCGTTAATCCCATACCTCCCATACTGTCACCCATAGATGTCCCTGTACACCCACTGACTTCATTCCTCTCATCCTTCCTCTGCCGTAGCATCAAACTCCCCACAACATTCTCTGAAACTCCCACCTGGGTGATCAACACTTCCCTAACAACCTCTCCCTGGGATCAATTCCCCAAGCTCCTGCCTTGAGACTTGGCTCTCCCAAGGACAATGCTTCACTTGCAGGCCTCTCAAAAGGTGGTGGTTGTTTTCACTGGCACATGTTTATCCTGGGGTCAGTAGGCAGAGAACGTAGTCCTCCAGACTCACCAGTGCCAAGCTGAGACTATTTTTCCCTCTTGTTAAAAAGAAAAAAAACAAAACAAAACAAAACAAAACAACAACAAAAAAAAAACCAGGTGTGGTAGCTCACACCTGTAATCCCAGCACTTTGGGAAGCCAAGGTGGGAGGACTGTTTGAGCTCAGTAGTTCAAGACCAGCCTGGACAACACAGAAAGACCCTCATCTCTACCGAAAAAAAAAAAAATTAGTGGGGCATAGTGGCAAATGGCTGTAGTCCCAGCTACTCAGAAGGCTGAGGCAGGAGGATCGCTTGAGCCCAGGAGGTTGAGGCTGCAATGAGCTATGACAGCACCACTACACTCCAGCCTGGGTGACAGAGTGAGACTCCATCTCAAAAAATGTGTGGAGAGGGATAGGATAAAAACCCTGCTCTTTTTGAGGCCCCAACTAGGCTGCTATGCCTGCCATCTATGACTTACTTTTCCTCATCTATTGAAGCACCTGGTTCATTGCTTTTCTTTCGACCCAACTCCTGCCACCAACAACCTGGGTGACTTTGGAGATCACCAGGCAACCCTTCCAACAATCTAGATTTCCCACTTCCTTGACATCTTCACCTCCAAGGATCTCCACTCAATCATAGCCACTCACCCACCCATTCCTATGGTTACACCTATGGGGGAACAACCTGTAACTGCTTGGACTTCTGAAAGCAGTCTCAGACACCCCTCTGTCCTATCTTCAAGCCCATTTGTACAACCTCTTGGAGACCTGAACGTTCTACTCAGTTCCTTAATTGTCAGCCATCCTTCTTCCCTTCCTGACCAGCTAGCATCCCACAGTCTATTACAATCGCACTTCTGCACAAAGCCGCAATTCCTTTGCCCCTCCATTGTCCTACTATGACATGTTTATCAGTGTTTGGTAACCAACCAGCAGGCAGACAAGGCAGGCAGGTAGGCAAGTTCCATGGATTATACACCTGTGCCACCAACACCAATAGTTGTAAACTTTTTTTTTTTTTTTTTGAGACGAAGTCTCGCATTGTCACCCAGGCCGGAGTGCAATGGCGCGATCTCAGCTTACTACAACCTCCACCTCCCGGGTTCACGTGATTCTCCTGCCTCAGTCTCCCAAGTAGCTGGGATTACAGGCACACACTACCACACTTGGCTAATTTTTTGTATTTTTAGTAGAGATGGGGTTTCACTATGTTGGCCAGACTGGTCTCGAACTCCTGACCTCGTGATCTGCCCGTCTTGGCCTCCCAAAGTGCTGGGATTACAGGCGTGAGCCATCTTGCCCTGCCAGTTGTAAACTTTTTAAGTGGTAGAACACTCCCCACTTAAAAAATAACTACTCAAACATGAACAGTGGCCAGGCGCCGTAGCTCACGCCTGTAATCCCAGCACTTTGGGAGGCCGAGGCAGGTGGATCCCTTGAGGTCAAGAGTTGGAGACCAGCCTAGCCAACATGGCGAAACCCTGTCTCTACTGAAAATACAAAAAAAATAGCCGGGCGTGGTGGTACGCACCTGTAATCCCAGCTACTCAGGAGGCTGAGGCAGAAGAATCGCTTGAGACCAGGAGGCAGAGGTTGCAGTGAGCCGAGACCATGCCATTGTACTCCAGCCCGGGCAACAGAGCGAGACTCCATCTCAAAAAAATAAAAAATAGGCCAGGCATGGTGGCTCACACGTATAAACACAGCACTTTGGGAGGCCAAGGCGGGCAGATCACTTGAGGCCACAAGTTCAAGACCAGCCTGGCCAACATGGTGAAATCCTGTCTCTACTAAAAATATAAAAATTAGCTGGGTGTGGTGGCAGGCGCCTATAATCCCAGCTACTCAGGAGGCTGAGGCAGGAGAACTGCTTGAATCGGGAGGCGGAGGTTGCAGTGAGCCAAGATCTTGCAGTGAGCCACGATCCTGCCACTGCACTCCAGCCTGGGGTACAGAGCAAAACTTCACCTCAAAAAAAAATTTTTTTTAATGTAAAAATAAAAAATAAAAAATAAAAAATAGGCTGGTCGCAGTGGCTCATGCCTGTAATCCCAGCACTTTGGGAGGCAAGGCGGGAGAATCACCTGAGGTCAGGAGTTCAAAACCAGTCTGGCCAACATGATGAAATCCCATTTCTACTAAAACTTTAAAAATTAGACAAGTGTGGTGGCAGGCACCTATAATCCCAGCTACTCGGGTGGCTGAGGCTGGAAAATCGCTTGAGCCCAGGAGGCAGAGGTTGCAGTGAGCTGAGATCACACCACTGTACTCCAGCCCGGGTAGACAGAGCGAGACTCTGTCTCAAAAAAAATAAAAAATTTAAAAGAATGCACAACAGTTAAAACTGCATTTGAACACTCTTCAGCACTCCTCAAAAACATTCCCAGACTTGATCATCATCATTTGGGTCCAAGATATCCCCAGCCCAGAGTGCAGACAGCTGCACCACACGGTACCTCCCCCCATCTTTCCCAGCAATCATCCCAGTTAGTCTGATCATTAATTGCAATTTACCAGTGAAGGTCTTGGTTTTGTGTGCACATAGGAAGTTTTTCTATTCAATTTTCACCATTTTCCTCACTAATGTAGATGTGTAGAATTATTTTTTATTTTTAACAGGTAATAGTCATATGATTCCAAAATAAAAAGGTGTTATTTTGAGAGGTCTCCCTCCCATGCTTGTCCCTATCCATTGCAGTCCCCTCACTGCCACGAGAAAGCACTTTATTAGTTTATTATGCATCATTTTCTTTATGTAAATACCAATATATATTCTTATTTCCTCCCATTTTCTTCCATAAAAGATAGCATACTGTAGTCCTGTGGGCCAACTTCTTTCAGTTAGCAAATCTGAACATCTTTCCATCTAATAGTCTTTCCACACAATACAGTTTTTACATATAATCTTTCTATACAATACTTCTTATTTTTTAAACAGCCAGAATTCTTAAGTATGCATATAGCCTACTTTATTTAACCAGGTAATTTTTGTCTTTTCCATCACTATCAATATTTTTATCATCTAGTATTAGATGTTCCTAAATAAAGTATAATTACCACCTTTCTTGTGTTACTTATAAATATGATTATTTGGTCGGGCATAGTGGTTCACGCCTGCAATTCCAGCACTTTGGGAGGCCAAGGCAGGCGGATCACTTGAGGTCAGGAGTTCGAGACCAACCTGGCCAACAGGGCGAAACCTCGTCTCTACTAAAAATACAAAAATTAAGGCCGGGCGCGGTGGCTCAAGCCTGTAATCCCAGCACTTTGGGAGGCCGAGACGGGTGGATCATGAGGTCAGGAGATCGAGACCATCCTGGCTAACATGGTGAAACCCCGTCTCTACTAAAAAATACAAAAAACTAGCCGGGCGAGGTGGCGGGCGCCTGTAGTCCCAGTTACTCGGGAGGCTGAGGCAGGAGAATGGCGTGAACCCGGGAGGCGGAGCTTGCAGTGAGCTGAGATCCGGCCACAGCACTCCAGCCTGGGCGACAGAGCGAGACTCCGTCTCAAAAAAATAAAAAAAATAAAAAAAATAAAAATACAAAAATTAGCCAGGTGCAGTGGCAGGCACCTGTAATCCCAGCTACTCCAGAGGCTGAGGCAGGAGAATCGCTTGAGCCCAGGAGGTGAAGGTTGCAGTGAGCCGAGATGGCACCACAGCTCTCCGGCCTGGGTGACAAAGCAAGACTCCATCTCCAAAAAACATGCAAATTAAAATTTTTAAAAAAGTATGATTATTTGCTTTTGGTATTAACAGTATGATTCTTGATGACATTTTTATGATTATATAAAAAATGTATGAAGTTTTTTCCCACCAGGCTGTCCACTGGCAGGGCCAGCACTCACACATAAAACAGAGCCACTGGGTTGCACAATCCTCATCCAGCCCACCCAGTGCCAGTGTACTATCCAAATGTTATCATTTTCTTTTCTTTTTTTGTTTTGTTTTTTCTTTTTTTTTTTTTTTTTTTTTTTTTGAGATAGCGTCTCAGTCTGTTGCCCATACTGGAGTGCAGTGGCATGATCTTGGCTCACCACAACCTCTGCTTCCCAGGCTCAAGCAATTCTCCTCTGCCTCAGCCTCCCAAGCAGCTGGGATTACAAGCACGCTCTTAACCACTAGTACAACTTATGGTACCAACTGATAGAGAAAAATGTTAGGACATGTTGGGGTTATAGGCAGTGTGATATGTCATTTATTGCAATTCACCTCAGATCAAATTACTTAACCTTGCTAAGCCTCAGTTTCCTCATCTATAAATTGAGAATGGGGCATAAGGGAAACATTCTCTGACAAGGAAGTCAGGAAGACAGCAATGATACCATATGAAAAAGACCCAGACCGAGTGATCTGAAACATATTCAGCAGTTTTTAGAAGTTGCTGTGAAGGCCGGGGGCAGTGGCTCACGCCTGTAATCCCAGCACTTTGGGAGGCCAACAGGGGCAGATCACTTGCGGTCAGGAGTTCGAGACCAGCCTGGCCAACATGGTGAAACTCCGTCTCTACTAAAAATACAAAAAGTAGCCTGGCATGGTGGCACACATCTATAATCCCAGCTACTCGGTAGGCTGAGGCAGGAAATGCTTGAACCCTGGAGGTGGAGGTTACAGTGCACTGAGATTGCACCACTGCACTCCAGCCTGGGTGACAGAGCAAGACTCCATCTCAAAACAAAACCAAAACAACGAAAAGTTGCTGTGAAATTCTATGAATATTCATTAAAAGCACAGGATTGGGAGGGGTGGTAAAGGAAACTCACTGTGTCTAAGTTTCATCGCGATGACCAGCTTGAAAGCAGATAGGTTCAAATCTGCTTGTTCTCCTCCTGTAAGAATGGACGAAGAAGCAATTTGAAGACAGCTGTTAACTACAATGCCACAAGCCCCCTCCTAAGTCCCCTAAAGGTAAAATGTTAAAGAACATTATGAGGAAGCCGTAATAATTAGGAAAACTGGGAGAAGCTGAAGCTAGAGCCTCATATGGCTGAGTCCACACAGAGAAGGAAGTGTCATACTACCCAAAGGGAGGAATAGGTCTCAACCTCATCCCAGGTGGAGTCAGTGGCTCAAAGCATCAGATGAGGTCTTTGGTTCTTATTCCTCCACACTATAGTGTTATATTCTAGGTAGAAGACTAGTGCTAAACACCTCCACACTGAGGGGAAAGGGGCACGCAAGGATGGTCTGCTTCTATATGGGGTGATAATAGTGCCTCTTTTCCCAAGTAGGGGATTCTATACCTCATCTACCCTGGGAGAGGTGGTGGGGAAGGGCGTAAATAGAGCCCAGGAGTCTACCCTGGGGAAAAGGGGCCTGAGAACAGGGATTCTTACCTGAGTGTCTATATGGACTGAGATAAGTACAAAATCTTGAAGGAGGGGGTAAAAATCTGTGCCTGCATATGCCTGGGGTCTATAGCTCAGTGATTTGGGTTGGGGGGATTGCCATCTGTCCCCCTACTCTGGGGTGCAGAGAAACTGGGGAAACCCACAAAGTGGCTGTGTGCATCTCTGCTGCATGGGAAAAGAACCACAGATCTGTTTATCTCTAGATTGTGGGGATGGGTCCTGCGTCTCTTTACCCTGGAGAGGGCTGAGGTGCGGGATCGATATGCCTGATTCCACAACTATGCAGCTTTGAATAAGCAGGTCTGCACCTTACCTGCAGTGAGCTATTCTGGACCCTTCTATGGGAGGTGGACTGTGACAACTTTCATCTTTTATGCTGGTTGAAGTCAGCAGCACACTAACACTGAAAGAAATAGGGGCTCTGGTTCTCTGCATGGGTGGTGTGTGGAAGGGGCAGGCAATGCAGCTATAAATTAGTAGATCAGCCCTAATACTTGGGGGTGGGGGCGTCTGTGATTCTACCCTGGGTGGAGAGAAAAAGATCTGAGCTCCACTACCTTGGGTAAAGGGGAGAGACCGTAGGCACTGCACTGCCGGGTAATCAACGATGTCACTCCCTCTCAACATTACAGGGAGGGAGACCTGCATATCTGCTCCTGTAGGGTATCTCCCTTGCTACATTTAGTGATGCTAAATCTTTGGGGGAGGTAGGGGAGGTAGGGGGATGATCTGTGTCTACCTCAAAAGGAGAGGAACACATCTGAGCCCCTCTACCCCCATGGCCCCTCAAGGGGCAGATCTGTCTCTTCATGGATTAAGGTCTGTTTCTGTTTGGGTGCTTCGAAAAATTACACATTCGGTAAAACGGGGGCTACGGAAGTAGGGATCAGGTCTGATTCTCCACAATGGGGACTCAATCTAACCTAGGAGGAGGGGGCAATCGGCTTAGTTGTCTATAGGATGAGGCCTGTATCTGCAACCACTATGGGAACGGGTGAGTTGGGGAGGGACACTGAGCGCTCTAGGTCTACGCGAATGGGGAGGAGGTGCCCTCCCTCTGTATATTAAATGTTTCTAAGCTCCTCTATACTGGTATGGGGGCAGATATATCAAAGCGTCTGTCTGTCCTGAGGAGGTGCCTTGAGGCGGCTGTCTAGAGTCAAGCCAAGGAAATGCCTTAAGTCGGGAGAAGTCTGCGATGCTCAGCTGGGTTGAGGGAGATGTCTCTACACGGTTGGGGTGGATGTCCCCCATTCCTTCGGTGGGTCGACTCCTGTCTATACAGGGTGAATGCAGAATGCAGCCTCACTATCTTGAGGACGATCAACGCTTCACCACACAAGTGAAGTTTGTCCCTCTCTACACCGTGTGTCCTGGGTCTACACCTTTCTAGGTGGGATGGGGCAATGCCCCTCTCCCGGCAAACTCCACTCCGCGAAAAGGCAATTAGGCGCGTCTCCACGTGTGCCGCGAACCCTGCCCCTCTTCCGGGTCCTTCTACCCTGGAAAGGATCCGGCTGTTTACCTCTCTATTCCAGGCTGGCGGGCATCTCTGGTTTCACATCCAATACACGATCCTAACTGCCCGGCCGTCTAGGTGAGAAAAGAGGAGAGTAGTTTCTTACCTACACTTCCGACGGAGATCTGAGAAGCGAGGGCAACACGACAAGTCGGTTCAGCTAGGCTCCGACTTCCGGATCCCAGGCCGGCGGCGCCCGACTCCGCCCACTGTGCGTTCTCCGCGAGGGAACGGGGCTTCTGACTGACAGCTCGCGCCCGCCCGTCCCTTCCTCGCGACCACGCTGGCCCCGCCTCCTGGCTGCCCCGTAGGTAAGGAAATAGCCGAGGAGGGCGAAGGAGGACGGCCAAGTGACCGGGAAGAAGCGGCGGGTCGACTGGTGCGGCTACATACCCTACTTGCAAGCCAAAATGTTGTCTGCGGGCATTTGTCTGGGGTTAAATATGCGTGCTTCCAAATCTCAGTAACCAGGCAGTCACCACGCCCGAATCACATAAGGGTGGGGGATGGTGTCTTTGTCTGCATGGAAGATGGCGACAGCAGGGTGTGAGAAAATGGCCGCCTAGGTCACATGGCTGGCCGAGTATTCCCCACCTGAAGTGAATTGGTTAGCTGTTCCCAACCACCTTCCCGGGTCCTTGGGCCCCAGACAATCCCTGAGCACTCCCAGCTCTCTCTGCATACGTTCAGATCTATGGTCAGACCCAACCCGAGCTGGAGCAGAAGCCAGAACTAGAAGCCTCTCCCACCCTTTTGCCTTCTTCCCCTCCTACTCCATCCTTCCCTCAATCCCGGAGCAGCTTCTACAGAAGGGAATGAATTTATATCTCTGGAGTGGGGCAAGTAGGGGTTTCTGAAGCCATCTCAAGGAGCTGGCTGGGAAGTGAAGTCTGCCCCCACAAAACAGTAAATATTAGTCTGAAAATGTTTTCTTCCTGATGGTTTAATTCCAGCCCCTCCTCTTCCTCAAGCCTAAACCCTGGGGTGGGGCACAGAGTAGGTGGGACTTTGTGCCTCCGAGGGTGGGTTTGTTTCTCCACTTCAAGCACGGATGGGCTGAAAATGACTCCCTCTGTCCCTTTACCCATAAACAGGACTCACTATCTCTCTACTTCGTTGGAGGGCTTCTAACCTCTCATCCTAGAGACACATGAAATTCCTCTGGACCCCAAACCAGCCCTGATCACTTGCACCTTTCCCCCTGCATTTGCAATTTTTTTTCTGTTTCTCTAAGACCTAACTTGTCACTTCGATGAAACCTTCCCTGACTTTCCCAGATAAGTCAGAAACCCAGAGCACCTTACCTGTACAGCTAAGCTAGCACTTACCACAATATTGTAGTTTTTTATGTGGCTGTGTCTCCAGAGGAGGGTGAACTCCCTGAGAGCAGGGGCCGTGTATCTTCAAGCCTTCAACAACACCCAATACAAAACTGGTACGAGGCAGGCTTCAACAAATGTTTGTTAAATGGGTGAGTTTACAGGCCTGCACCACAAACCAATGGGAAATGGGCTGTTTAGTAGATGGCATTGGGAAATTTGGCTCTCCATGAAAAGAAATATAAAACTGGATCCCTATTTTTCCACCTAAGAGGGTAGACAGTGAATGTGAAAGGTAAAACTATGAAGTTAATATATGCAGGAGAATATCTTTGTGACTTGTTGACTGGGGAAGGACTTTTTAAACAAAATCCCAAATGCACAAGATATAAGGGAAAAAATACAATGAAATTTTGTGGAAACTATTACGACTTTGGAAAACAATTAGGAAGTATCCAGAATAGCTGAAGATGACCCTGGGACCCAGCAATTCTAGTATTGGAGATGACTGAATAATAGATAGGTAGATAGATGGAGATCACCCCTAAACTTTAACTCCTAGAGAAATTCTTATACATTTGCTCAATGAGTATGTGGAAGAATGTTCATTGCAGAACTGTTTGTAATAGAGAAAAAAATGTGAACAACCCAAAATTCCACCAACAGGAGAATGAATAAGTAAATTATGGTATAGCCATATGACAGAATATTATGCAGAATACTACAATGAGAAAGAATTAATCTTGTTGCATGCATTGACCCGGCTAAATTTCAAAAACACAATACTGAGATAAAATACAAATTGCAGAAGGATACATAAAGTATGAAACCATTTATATAAAGTTCTAAAATCTAGAAAACAAACAATGTTGCTTATAGATTAAATAGATATATAAACAATTTTTTTTTTTTTTTTTTTTTTGAGACAAGGTCTTGCTCTGTCGTCCAGCCTGCAGTATTGGCTTGATTTCCTCTCACTGCAGCCTCCACCTCCCTGACTCAAGCCATCCTCCCACCTCAGCCTCCCAAGTACCTGGGACTACAGGCATGTACCACCACACCTGGCTAATTTTTGTATTTTTTGTAGAGACAAGGTTTCGCCATGTTGCCCAGGCTAATCTCAAATTTCTGAGCTCAAGTGATCCAACCACATCTTGGCCTCCCAAGGTGCTGGGATTACAGGTGTGAGCCACCGCTCCCAGCCAACAATAATTTTTAAGGAGAAATACCAAATCCAGAATACTGATTACCTCTGGGGAAGAAAACAAAAGAACAGAATGAGAGAGAGATACACAGGGAACTTCAACTGTTTGTCTAATATTTTGCTTTCTAAGCTAAGTGGTAGGTACGTGGGTTTTTGTTATATTCTCTATACTTATTTGTATGTCTGAAATATTTCATATTTTTTAAAAGACTACAAGGATCTGAAACAAAATGTTAATAATAGTTAAATCTAGATTAGTGGTTCTCTAACTTTCCCCACCATCAGAATCACTGGGAAGGCTTGTTAGAACACCAATTACTGGGCCTCATGCCCAGAGTTTTGATTCAGTAAGTCTGGTTTAGGGCCGAGGATTTGCATTTCTAACAAGTCAAAGTGACATTATCAGTGAATTTAATTTTCTTCCTTGTACTTTTCTGTGTTTTCCATGTATTTGATGAATATTTATTACTTTAGTGAGAGATTGTGTTATTTTTTAAAATCTCTTTCATCTCTACTTCCCACTTTCATTTCCCTCCTATAGGCAGCCATTCTAAGGTGTTTTATGCGTATTTTTGCATATATGCATTCTTGCAAAATATGTATTATTGCTTTGTGTGTATTTCCTCCTTTTTTTTCTTTTCTTTTCTTTTTTTTTTTTTTTTAAAGCCAGCGTCTTGCTCTGTCCCCCAGGCTGGAGTTCAGTGGCATGACCTCCACTCACTGCAACCTCCGCCTCCTGGGGTCAAGGGATCCTCCCACCTCACCCTCCCGAGTAGCTGGGGGACTACAGGCGCACATCACCATGCCCAGCTAATTTTTTTTTTTTTTTTTTTTTGAGACAGAGTCTCGCTCTGTTGCCCAGGCTGGAGTGCAGTGGCCGGATCTCAGCTCACTGCAAGCTCTGCCCCCTGGGTTTACGCCATTCCGCTGCCTCAGCCTCCCAAGTAGCTGGGACTACAGGCGCCCACCACCTCGCCCGGCTAGTTTTTTTGTATTTTTTAGTAGAGACGGGGTTTCACCGTGTTAGCCAGGATAGTCTCGATCTCCTGACCTCGTGATCCGCCCGTCTCGGCCTCCCAAGGTGCTGGGATTACAGGCTTGAGCCACCGCACCCAGCCTGCCCAGCTAATTTTTAAAGATGTTTTTATTGGTCTCGGCCGGGCACAGTGACTCACACCTGTAATCCCAGCACTTTGGGAGGCCGAGACGGGCAGATCACCTGAGGTCAGGAGTTTGAGACTGGTCTGGCCAACATGGTGAAACCCCATCTCTACTAAAAAAAAAAAAAAAAAAATACAAAAAATTAGCTGGGCATGGTGGCAGGTGCCTTAATCCCAGCTACTTGGGAGGCAGAGGCAGGAGAATCGTTTGAACCTGGGAGGCAGAGGTTGCAGTGAGCCGAGATCAAGCCATTGCACTCAAACCTGGGGGACAAGCGTGAGACTTCTCTCAAAAAAAAAAAAGATTTTTTTGACGAGTTAATGGGTGCAGCACGCCAACATGGCACATGTATACATATGTAGCAAACCCGCACGTTGTGCACATGTACCCTAGAACTTAAAGTATAATAAAAAAAACTGAATCAGAAGAGTACACTCTAAATTCATGATAATTATTGTTTCTAAGGTGAGAGAATGAGACACTACAGGGGATTAAAAAGATACATTTTTACCTGTAAAAAAATAAAATAAAATAAAAAATAAATAAAAATAAAAAGGCTTTGGCCGGGCGCGGTGGCTCAAGCCTGTAATCCCAGCACTTTGGGAGGCCGAGACGGGCGGATCACGAGGTCAGGAGATCGAGACCATCCTGGCTAACACAGTGAAACCCCGTCTCTACTAAAAAATACAAAAAAAACTAGCCGGGCGAGGTGGTGGGCGCCTGTAGTCCCAGCTACTCGGGAGGCTGAGGCAGGAGAATGGCGTAAACCCGGGAGGCGGAGCTTGCAGTGAGCTGAGATCCGGCCACTGCACTCCAGCCTGGGCGACAGAGTAAGACTCCGTCTCAAAAAAAAAAATAAAATAAAAATAAAAAAAAATAAAAAGGCTTTTAAGCATGAAAAAAAAAAGATTTTTTTACTGGTCTCGAACTCCTAGGGCTCAAGCAATCTGCTTGCCTCTGCTTCCTGAAGTGATGGGATTATGGGTGTGAGTCACTGCACCCAGCCAAATGTTTATTCTATATTGTTTCCAAATTCAGAACAGTTGAAAGAGTGGTATAATGAAAGCCATATACCCTTATACTTCACCAAATATCATCCTACGTAACCACAATACCATTATCACACCTAAGAAGATTTAACTATAATTCAATAATGCCATCACGTATAGCCCATATTCACATTTCCCCCCAGTTATCCCCAAAATACAGCTTTCATTTTTTGATCCCAGGATCTAATCAAGTTTTATGTATTACATTTCTTTTTTTTTTTTTTTTTTTGAGACGGAGTCTCGCTCTGTTGCCCAGGCTGGAGTGCAGTGGTGTGATCTCGGCTCACTGCAACCTCTACCTCCTGGGTTCAAGCAATTCTCCTGCCTCCACCTCCTGAGTAGCTGGGACTACAGGCGTCTGCCATCATGCCCGGCTAATTTTTGTATTTTTAGTAGAGACAGGGTTTCTGCACGTTGGCCAGGCTGGTCTCAAACTCCTGACCTTAAGTGATCCATCCACCTTGGCCTCCCAAAGTTCAGGGATTACAGGCATGAGCCACCACACCTGACATTTATGTGTTACATTTTGTTGTTATATCCCTTTAACCTCTTTTAATCTAAAATAATAGCCCTATATTTTTTGTGTTTCAAATGACATTTATGTTTTTGAAGAGTCCAGACCAATTGTCTTGTAATATGTCCCATATTCTGTATTCATTTGTTCTTTTCATATGGATAGATTCAGAATAAATATTTTTAGCAAGAACAGTACATAGGGGATATCCTTTATTTTGTTTTGTATCATCACCTCAAGAGGCACATGATATCAGATTGTCTCACTATTGAGCATACTTTGTACTTGTTGTTTTTCTTTTACATAAATATCTCATTCTGGCCAGATGTGGTGGCTCATGCCTGTAATCCCAGCACTTTGGGAGGCCGAAGCAGGCGGATTGCTTGAGGCCAGGAGTTCAAGACCAGCCTGGCCAACATGGCAAAACCCCATCTCTACTAAAAATGCAAAAATTAGCCCGGTGTGGTGGCGCACACCTGTAATCCCAGCTACTGGGGAGACTGAGGCATGAGAATCGCTTGAACCTGGGAGGCAGAGGTTGCAGTGAGCTGAGATCACACCACTGCACTCCAGCCAGGGCGATGGAGTGAGACTCTGTCTCAAAAAAAAAAAAAAAA